>NW_028186912.1:1290441-1292428 GCF_003343005.1 Rhea americana
GGAAGGCCAAACCGCAGCGTTCTCACGGCACAGGCGGYGCAGAGGCAATAAAAAGCGACCCCCGCGACTCCCGCCTGCCGTCGTGGCTGCCCTGGACGAGCCCTGCCCGCCGAGAGCGGCCCCTTCCCAAAGGCGCCCGCCGCCGAGGGAACACCGCTCCGAGGGAGGCCGGGGCGCCCCGGAGCCTCGGCGCGCCGGAGGGCAGCGGGTCCTCGCCCCGCGCTCCCTCCGCTCGCTCCCGCAAGGCGCAGAGCAGCGAGCCGCGGGCCCGGCCTCGCGTTTTGTGGCAGCTTGGTGGCCGCCCCTCCCCGGCAACACCTCAAACGCACCGGAGCAGCACGGAGAGGAGCAGAAGTTTCCCCTGAGAACGTACATTTTGGGGCCGCGCTGCGCCTCCGGGGCTGCCTCGGGGCGAGCTTTGCTGGAGGGCGAAGCGGCGTCCCCGCGGGGCGAGGCCTCGCCGGGCCCGGGGTGCTGCGGCGCGCTGCCGCCGGGGGCCCGCGCAGCTCCCCGGGGCGTCTCCCCTCGCCCGCAAAGCGGCCCCGTGCTTCGTGCAGCAGGAGGGCAGGCGGGTCGCGGGCTAGGCCATGCCTGCAAACGTAGCCGCGGTCTCCCCGTCTCTTGGCATTAGCTTTCAGTAACTTCAATTTCAAAATGAGACAGTGCTAGGTCTCGGGAGGCTCCTCTCCSGTTTTGCAGAGGTTTGAGCATGTCCATAGGCCATTTGCAGGGCCTCTGCTTTGCTCATTCCCTGTATCTGTCTATGCCAGCTATAATTCCTAGGATGAAAATGTGTTGGGGGCAAAAGACATTTCTGATATTAAAATAGGGATTATACAGGTGGGAAGGACTAAAAGGGTATAGGAGAAAAATGACACCCAACGAGAAAGATGTTTCCTTTTGTGGAGGTCGTTTTGGTTTTCTCGTGCCCTCAAATGCACATTCTGGAATACAATGGCAACAACTTAGTCTAAATGTGTGCTCTGCAGACTGGTGGAGCCTCGCTCCTTGCCTGGCTTTCTGAATGCCRCGGGAGCATCCTTCAAATAACCACCAGTGTGCCTGCAAAAGAAAACGGGTGACCGAGCCAACACCAAAATCAAAGGATCTGCTTTCACAGTCAAAAATACATTTGAGTTGGTTGAAAGCATYTGCTTTAAGTAAGTTTGTCATTTATCATGTTATACTTAGCCTAAATTAAAAAAAAACTTCCCTACTTTTTTGTCAAAATTAYAGACTTTTCAAAGATTTAAAAAAGAAATTTGTCTAAAAACATCTTTCCACCAAAAAAGCTTATCAAAATAGTTTTGACAGAGCCACATGATGTTTTAAACAGCAAAACATCTTTTTTGAAAAATGCTCGAAACGATCCTCACTTTAGGCAGTGGAAGGGGGCCCCCTCCAAGGGCTCGCCAGGGAAGGCCGTGCAGGAGCCCCGCGCGGCCCGGCCAGTCGGCCGCGTGTTTCTGTGCTCCCTCGCTTGCTAGAGTGGAAAAGAGCCCCCAGGGCTCTGCACTGGTGCAGATACTCACCTCGCTGTGCGGGGACTGATCCACCCGAAAAATGAACTTTTTTCTTTTGCGAGGGTTGTTTCTTAGGCCGTCAGTTCCTCAGTCTCTTCCAGGGGGCAGCGGCTCGGGYGCCTGGGCCAGCCCAGAGCCGGGGGCCGGCCGCGAACGGCAGGGCTGGGGAGAGCCGCGAGGGCTTTTGGGGTGGCCACGACCTCCGCAACGCACGCGGGGCGACAGGCACGGCCCAGCCGAGCGCTCGCAGCGGGAGGGGGGCTGGGCAGGTTGTACTGGAGCGAGGAACAGTCTCCGTGGGGCTGGCCCATGACCTCTTGTGCTAGACTGGTTGAACCTCTGCTTTCTGAGCTCCACCAGCTGCACACTCCGGAGGTGCAGACACCTCCGGCAGGGACAAAGCGACCCGCCGGAGCGAGCTGCCTGGCGCTGCACGTCACGTGGCCGAGCAGCCCCGCTGCACC
>NW_028186912.1:1293257-1352444 GCF_003343005.1 Rhea americana
CTGCACCCAGCCCCGGTGGTCACCACGTGCCTGCTGCGCTGGCCGTGGAGCTGCCCCGCAGGGCAAGCCAGCACAGCACACCTTCTCCCAGGGCGGAAGGGGAACCCGGCTGCAATAACTGATATAAAATAAACCACAGAATTTTAGCCAGTCCACACCAGACCTAGGACTGTGGCCCAGATTCTCTTTAAAGTGCTTAAGTGCTTAGCTTTTATAGCTATTAATAAGCATACACTCAAGAAATCAGTGTTGTCAGCTATCTAGAGTAAATGTTTGAATCTGAACATTTCCTGTTCGCTCTCCAGGTGCTTTAATGGCGCTTCAGCGYGATGTCCTCAGCATGTTATCAAGGACATCGCCGTGTGGACCAGGCATTTCTCACCGCGTTCTCGCTACCCGTTCAGCTCCACCTTACGCGCCTGCGTGCCCCCAGGGAGCCAGCCCGCTGGCAGGTAAGCTCGGTGGCACGACGCTTGCCCGTCGCCCTACGTCAGAGGCGGCTATGAACTGCCCCAGGTCCAAATGGGAAATGATCTGAAAGCAGACTGAAGGACAGGAAAATGAAAACGTATCTTTCATACATCTGATTCTCTGCACTTGGATCAAAAATCTTCAATGGCCTTCGCTGCTTCGGATTTCTTGACAGTCCTGTTGTGTAAAAAGGGATTTTGCATGGAGAAGGATATTGATATTTGAAATTCTTGAGTGGCTTATGTGGCAATGACGCAAATACATGCAGGTAATTAGAGACACTGGGCTTTTTGTTGGAAACAGCAGCTTTAGTATCACTTTTTTGTGACACTACTTATTATTATTATTATTATTATTTAATCATATGCATTGGCTGGTTGCATTTGTCCTACAGAAAGGAAAACCCCATTTGCTAATTTAAAAGCTTTTTTAAAAAAATGTATCACAGAGAAATGCTGAACCCTTTTAATTTTTGCAGGAAAGGCTGGGCTAGAGCCCTTGCCCGCCCAGGTAAACAGAGGCAGAGCTGCTCCTTGGGCAGGGCAGCCTGCGTGTGTGCCCAGCAATACGGAAGGAGATTAACTCTCGGCAGGCTCCCAGGCACCACAAGGACCTTTTCCACTGTTTCCTCCRTGCAGCTAACTGAAGTCTAGAGGCTGCGGTGCCTCCCCGGGGGCAGTACCGCCCGCCTCCCCCGCGGCGCCTGCGCAGCGTCTGCCCTTCGAAAGTACGAGGGGTCATGGCAGCAGCACCAGTGAAAAATGTAGATTAAGCTCAAACTAGGCTGGAGCTGGGTCAGTCTGAAGCATCGTAAGGAACCGTGAGATAAAGTTAACTGTGGAAGAAATTCAAAATGCTGTAGCAAACTGAATAGATGGATAAAACAGAGACCCAGGGCAAAAATGTTGAAAGCACTTCCCAGTATCAGCAGCAACTGTTCCGTTCAGTCAAGGAAGTATTTTTTTAACTTATTAACTGTCACGACCTGCAGTTGAAGACAATACCRAATACCAAAGCACAGTCTCTAGAAGAACATACCCCTCAGATTTTGTAATGGTTTCACAGGCAAGCGAAAGGAACCAGGATTAGGCCTCATCAAACTCTGCTGGGCTTCAGTAATATACTCGAAATAACAAGTAACCATTATATAGTTATATATAATTGAAATTGGAAAACCAATGTCTAAAAACAGAAGAAATAGTTCTTGGGAYGGAGAGAAAACAAATGTATGAGAAACTTTGACTGAACCAACCTTTTACAGGAAGAAACCAGATGTGTACAAAAATGTGCATGAACAAACACTTTTGCATAGTGCTGACATGTGACAAAAAATGACACAGAGCAATGAATGCGGCATTTCTTTGCCAATGTGCATCCTTCAGAAATCTTGCCTCCTTACACCACTGGCAGATCTTATGGTGTTTGCCTTAAAGGTCCAACAGCCAAAGAGAAATGGTACTTAAGGACCTACACACATGTTATTCTAAGGACAAAAACTTTGCTAGATCTTTCATTTTGTGGAGAGAGCTACAAGTACAGGCAAATAGTTTCCCCCAGTATTTTTGTCCATGCAACCTCCAGATTTCTGAGTGAGTTTCATGACCCAAAGGGATCTGATTTCCAACCCCTGGCGCTTGGGGGGTGAGGGCAACACTGTGGTTCTGGGCCCCACATCAGCCTGGGTCCTGAATTCACTTACACATCCAGGAAGAAACACTCAGGCACAAGGCTGGATTTTAGCATCTTTTAGATACTGTTAGCTCCATACAAGATCTGCCTTGACTTGCCAAACTCATTAAAGCAGCCCTGGCAGAAAGACGAGTGCGCCTGAATCTGGGATGCTATCACTGTCCAGGTAGTGCTTTGGTGGTACACGATGGGACTGCAACTTAAAAAGCGCTTGTGGCCGTGACTGTAGCTATGAGTTCCTGATACAGACACCTTATGTTTGGCTTGTGTTACTGTGCTGGTGTAACGGTCGGGGTGGGCCACACCATTAACCCAGTCACACGACCGATCTGGCTTAGCTTTCCTCTTCCTCCCTCAAAACGATGTGATGTCTCAGAAGGCAGCTCAGCCCCCAAGCGGCTGTGTAAGCACGACTTGGGGGGTAGCTGTGGCGAAAGGGAGAAGCAGTGGTGGGGTGGGAATGTCGTGCTATACAATACCTTGCTGGTGTTATCACTAGACACCTCGCCTTACCCAAGGTGCATTTTAAGATGTACTTTTATATGTCCATTCCTGTCAGGTGAGAGCTCCCTCCATTCTTCTCATCAAGGTTAGAGTCCCAGCAAGGTTTGGTTAAATCCTGCCTGCCAAGGTACCTAAGAAACCAGTTTCTCTGCTTGAACAGGTTTAAAAAAAAAGTATTTGTTCAAAATGTCTTGGACAAATGCCCTGGTTCCTGCAGAAGTGGCAGAGTTTTGCAAGACAGCAGTTGTAATTTTTCTGCAAGACCTCTGCCAAAAAGGAGATTTTTTCCATTTGTCTATTGGAATAAATATTTATTCATTTAACAGAATACTTCGGCATGGAGTGACCCTCTGTGTCTAGACGTAATGAATGACCATAAAAATGAACTCAGAATTGTTTGGAAGGAGGCAACATCTGTGCCCGGCTGTAGCAAGCAGACCCAGTGAGAAGTACTCTTTACCAGGTTGGATGTAGGAAAAGCAAAGTTTAGATTGCGTCCTCACGTGTTACCTATGAGCTAGAAATGCTTGTGGCGGTGTTTGGTTTTTTTGCTTTTGTAATACGGTTGCTTCCTTGCAACTGCGTGTGCCTAGGAACGTTTCCACTCTGCTAGAAGTCCATGCATTATTCACTCCTTCATGTATTATTTAGTTATTACTTTCTCGGCAGAGCGGTAGGAGCTTTGTGTTTACAGGGCAGCGTGTGACAGCTAAAGCAACCTCACCGCTCTTTCCTGCCTGCCAACAGTTACCCCACAGATGAAGCACAGGCTGAGCGCCCACGGATTTCCACCAGACTAATTCTGGCCTTCTCATTTCCACCACTTTTCCACTGGCATAGCTCCAGTCTTTTGAAAAGCTCCTCATTATTCACATTAGTGTAAAAACGAAGAACGTGTCTSAAAGACCGACAAATTCAGGCTCTGAGAGGCCAAATCTAATTCAGCATCCAGGACCCTTTGCAGAAAACACAGTGTCAGCAGCCTCCTTAGTTAAGCCCAGACAGCCTCAGTTTCAATTACTTTCCAGGAAGCTGCTTTGTCGCTATTCCAAGGGAAAAAAGGTATCGCTCAGGTAGTGGGATCCCAAATCATGTCAAAGATGTGAATTTAATGTAAAATTAAAGCCAGTATCTTAACCTCCACATAAAAAGCAATGAGCAGCCCACGTAGGTCACGGGGGGCCGCGATCCCAACGCTGGCTCTCGGGGTGCGTCAGCAGCGCTCGCAGCGGTGCCCGAGCCCACCGGGGCAATCCGAAAGCGTGGTGCGGGCACGGCCCGTGCCCCCGGGGCGGTGCGTCCCCCGGGGCGGCGCGTCCCGGCGGGCAGGCGGCCGCGGGTAGAGCTGGCGGCGCGCGTGGGAAGCTGCACGCCGAGGCCCTCGGCCTGCGGCTCTGCACAGGGCAGTACGGCTGAAGCTCTGGGCGAGCTTTATGTTCGTAAGATCTTTCCTGATCCTTTATGGTGGTATTTTTTCCTACTCCACCTGCAGGTCAGCCCGGAAACGGCACTATACCAACGTGGATCTGCGCGTTTGCAGTAACCAGACGTGGCTTCTGCAATAAAATTAGCTTCCCTGACATGGCCAGTACTCATGCTCCTGCAAGAAGGCAGGGTCCTGTGTTGAAGTGAACAGATATATTTCCTTGATTTCAACATTCATGTAACAACAGCAATGTAAAGTAATATATTTAGTTACAGAGGACTTTTTAAACAGATATGTGCTCTCTTCCTCCTATTTTTTTTTTAATTCATGATCAGCCAGTAGTCCTGAAATGCTTTTGTCAGTCTAGTCTGGAGTTTTCTCCTGGGACATGGGTTCCCTATGTCCATGTCCATAGCTATCATGCATTTTATATATGTTCTAGCTCACAAAACACAGTGTAACAGCCCTATCAAAAAGGATGGAAGACAGGTTAGAGTTCATACTAACTATGTAATACTGATCTTCTTGTAACTCAAGAGTACAGCAGTATCTTATTGTTCCTTGGCCAGCCTATTTCAACATCTTTACTAATGAGGTAAGAGCTAGCGGCCTCTTTTTTTCTGAACAGAACCACCATTTTATTTTAATTAAGAAAAAAACAACCTTGATTTCAGATAGGCTGAAACCGCAAAGTCATACTCCTCCTGCGTACTCAGAACCGGGCTGCAGAGTAGCCTCTGCTGCTCTGAGCCTTGTGCTCAAGCAGTCCGAGTTTGTTCTCTCATATAAGTTTAATAGAGACTAACAAAACAATCATTTCTGCAATCTTATCATTATAAATGTAATAGCATAGGAACACATTATATATAACAGTCTACCAAGGCCCAGCAAGGTCCACCAGGTCTATTGGATGGGAAATAAACTTAGGAAAACAGATCCTAACTGCCAGGTAATCTTCATAGCAGTAGGATTTCCTTTCAGATGTTCTAGCCCTACCACCAACACTGGAAAATATTGTGTGTAGGCAGAAGCCTGAGACTGCAAGGCAGCCCTGCAGGGATCATGTACAAGGAGAGCCACTCAAAGCTAAATAACATAACAAATATCAGATTCCACTAATGGCTTCACTTCCAGGACAGCTGAAGGTGAATTACTCTTAGTTTTATCTGATTTCTGCTTCCTGTCCTCTGTAAAGTCCAAAGGATATTTTTATTTAAAGTTAAGAACCCCCTGAGATTCACAGGGTTAAGTAGTTTGAAGTCTTTGTGGACACACTTATGTCCAGGTCCTGAAGAACGTTACTTCCCTTCTCTGTCAGAACCTGTGATTGTTGTAGGAGTTTAAAGGCAGTGGCTAGTAGCACCTGAAGGGAAAATGTGGCTTTAAACATAGTGCCAAAAGAATCAGGTGAAAATTCCACAATTCCAAACTCAGTTTGGAGTTCCTTGSATGAGGAGACGAAAGCCCAGGAGAAACGCAAAGAAGGGCTCACCCTTATCTTCCCATACTCTCCCCTGTCTCAGGTTTGTTTGGGTGTGTTCCTTTAGTAAGSGAATTTCTTCTCTTGTTTAAAGAACTTTCAGTGTTAGATGATTAATAACGAAAAGCACAAGTAAATATGTTATGACACAACCTTTTGTCAAATCCACCATTTGGAGCTACTGCAATCACTGATGAAATTAGTGTTATCCTGCCACAATCCAAGTCTGTGCATTATCATGATTTTTTTAAAATAAAAATGCCATTTGCCTTTACCGTCCTGTGGGAGAGCTGAGGCTGGATTTGTAGCCTAAGCTCTGTCTGATCAGGACTCAGCCAAGCTAGTTAACATATGTAACCAACCAAAATGGCATTTCACGAAGCATTTCATACTTCGTTCTGGCAGCTAATGATTCTTAAATACGTATTTTTTTCAGTCCCGGATGACAGTACGCTTGAAGGTATACTTTGACAAGTTTCCATTCTGTGGTTAAAAGTGCTGTGGTGCCATGGCTTTTCCGATAGATAACAAAAGTTACTCAAAGGTTGATAAGACTGACATTGTTTTTTCTTCTCACTTTCAGGGCTGGAAACCTTGCCCAGATGGATTAGGGCAGCCATTTCCAAATACAGTTTGTTCAGGTACTGCCACTGGCGGCAGTAGCTGCAGCTTCAGACTCCAGGTCTCAATATAGGGATGACATTCAGCTTTCTGAGCAGAGCTCATGTGGCRCTTTGAAGAAGGCCAATGCTCCACCGTGCAGTTAATAGAGGTATAGTGGATCACAGTTTAAGAACCTCTGTGTTTGTCTAATTCAGTAGCTACAGGTATCGATGCAGTCAGGTCCTTTCTTTAAGCTCTATGAAATAGCAAGGGATCTCTCTGTAATATGGTTCTTGGTGTCTTCTTGCCAAGCTGTTTTGCGCATACAACACTAGTCTGCAATAATGACACAAAATCATTATTGCAGTAGCATTCAGACCAATTTGGCCGACTTCAAGAGCAGGAAGTAACACGATCCATCTGCATGCTTTCTGCAGAAAGTGAATTCAGCTGAGTACTTTGAGAGTTTACATATAATGCCATGAGAAAACATACAGAATGGTATAATTTTCAGTTCAGCTTATGATTCTTAGGAAAGCCTATGGAGATCTTTGAGCCATTTCTTCTTCTCTGTTGCCAGCATAAAGTGTCATATAGAAGCTCCAGAGATGACCAAGTGGGAGAGGGAGTGATTTGGATCAGATACTGATCTCACAGCACCCTAATATATCATACGTTTAACTTTACAACTGCAATGGATTAAATAATAATCACAATCTAGCAGGCTTGCTAGTTTAACGCAAACCACTTGGAGGATGCACATAGATACATCTTCACATTCAGTGTCAAGTATATGCAATGCTGCATTCCACAAAATATTGCCTCCTCCTCTTAAATTTGCACCTACAATCTCTATGTTCTTGTACTCATTCCTGCAATACAAAGACATACACACACACACACTCTCTCTGCTCTACATTAAGCACCTAATGCTCTAAATTAAGCATCACCCCTTTGCTAGAATAACTGTGTTGGCCAAACATCTATTTTTATCCAGTTCAGGCTGACACAGGTGTTTCTGCGAAGTTCTTCAGAGAAATGCAGAAATGACCTTTCTACAGGGTTATGTGCTACATTTGCAAAACTGCTCTAAGCCCTGTTGACGCAAGAATCCTTTGCTGCTGAGGGTTTTCTGCAGACCAGATGAAGTTTCTGTCAGGTATTTATGAAGCATATGCACAACTCCTCTTCCACACTCCCTTTTGCACTGTGACCTTCTGCACAAAAGAGCTTAATTTCTTCCCTGAATCAGGAGACTAGGAGATACAGACATAAAAGCTTCATCTTCATTAGATGAAGAGACCGGTGCGGTTTTATCAACCTGCTTCAAACATAGGTAGATGAGAACATCATTTTAAGAGCACTTTTAACATGGATTACTACTTTTGCTAGTAATAAATAATAAATAAATAAATATTATTTTATATGTAATAAATACATATAGCTTAATAAATAATGAATGTTTTTTTAATACTATGCCACAAATAGAACAAACTCTGGTTGCCAAAGGACAGTCACAAATTCATATGTGTCCTCAGGGTTGTTGGGTTTGCAGATGGTGCTTTGCATGAGCTGAAAAATGCTTAAATTCACATGTAGCCTAACTTTTCCTTATTGGAGACACAGCTGAAAAAGCTCATGCACTTTGTTTATTCCATCATCTGTTTGGAATAACCTATATTTGGAAATGTATTCCTGAGCCAGCCATGGACATGGCAGAATATAAATAACTCAACAGTTTTTTGTTATTTTAAAGCTACCACATTTGATCAGTTGATGTTTGTCTGGGGCTCTTAGAGCACAGATACAATAAAGAAATATTGTTGTTGCAGTGCTGGTTTGGTTTTTTTCTCTTGTTGTTGGTAGATGCCTAGTTCTCATGGAACCATAGTTTATTGCATAAATTCCTATTAGCCTTTCAGATGCGCAGATTGTTATACCTTGCACCAGTATGCATTTCACACAGAGTTAGATTAGACCCTTTGGCTGATAACACGCCCCTGCACTGGAGTTACATAGTCAAAGACCAGATGTCTATTTTCCAATTATATACCATAAAAATATGAATCCCAGATGGTTAAGTAAAGGAGAACTTTGTCTCTTGCAACCATAGCAAATTTTACTCTGCCTTTTTTTATGGTATTCGTTTACATTTCTTTAACATTATTAACTTGTACCATATTTTTTAAAAAATTGTATTCCTCTTCTATTACCAGCACTAAAAATGAAATACATAGAGAGACTTCATAAAAAAGAACTAGTTAAGATAAAACAACTGTTTTCTGTATTTTGAGGGTAATGAAGTATGATGGTTTAGCTATCAGCACACCTGATGTGTATTCATTGCAGAGCACAACTCTTTATTTGAATATAGTGGAGCAAAAAATGCCCCTTTATTCATCTGATGTACACTAAATAACTTTGCATTTGTTACATGAATGATAAATATTTGGCAGATAAATTTATAAACACTTCCACATTTTATAGATTTATACTGTACACAGTCATCCTACACAGAGCATGCCCTTTCACAAGTATACAGACAGCTTTCCTCAGTGGACTTAATCGAAACACTCGGTCGAACATCTTGGTCATTGGCAGTCTGACACAGAGGAGCATACTAGAAAGATGAGTTCACAATTGTACCGGCTGGACTCGAAAATGGAAAATTTAGAAATCCAAAAGGGAGAATTTATCAATGCACACACATGCAAGCACATATATACAACAGTGATGACTATAACCCGCATTACCAGGAGATCACACAGCAGTAAAAAAAGCAAATAAATAAAAAAACCCAGAAAGGTCAGGACCATTGCCAAGATCTTGTTGCAGATTAGTGTATCTGAAAGTGAATATGTATAAATGGGAGTTCAACTTCAAAATATCTCATAACTGTATATACAGTATGTACATGCTTTCTCACATGAAGAAACAGAGAATACCTAGGATTTCCCTTGCTAACATATGCATACTAACACACCTGTGCCTTTGGATGCTAAAGACAGTTTGCCAAATTCTGCTCCCAGTTGGCTCAGACCACTTAGCAAATTCAGTAGAAGTTTAGTAGGAGAAACTGGGAGCAGAAAATAGCTCACAAAAAAACTAGGAAAGAAAACCTGTTTTCCTTCTGTTGCTTAGTGTTAGAAGATGCTAACAGGCTTTAAGAAAATCAGTACCTTGACAATGTTAATAAATTACAGTGAAGCAAAGAGCTCTACTTTCAGTACCTAGTGTTTGATGCTTCATTTTTTGCACATATTTATTATGACGCAAAGGTAACTGTCACCTTAAAAAATCTGCTTACACATGCCTAATTGTCACATATATTTGAGGCCAAGTACAAGATGCAATTTAGTTGTTGCAATGTCATGCAGCTGAGGGCAATGCAGCACTTCTGGGGAATTGTTTAATTGTAATACAATGTATTTTATAAAATGTCCAAAATAAGTTATTGGTTCATTCAGTAGGCTCGCAACATGAGATGCTATTCCAAATTTGATTACTGGTTGGTAAACATGTTGCCTTCATAAGGAAATGCCAGGCTAAAATTGTGCATGTGAAAAAAAATAAGGGCTAAATGAACACATTTCTCTCACCCGATAAATTCCAGCTTGACAGTGTACATAATCAAGTACATAACATACTCATTTTTAGCATAAAAAAGCTAAGATCTTGATCCGGCAGATTGCTCCACTGATTTAAACAGGAATCGGCTTAGACACACATCATTACTTTCATGTAACAGTTCACAGGATCAAGGCCTAAAACACTGAGAAGACAATAAACCCAAATGCTAGCAGCATGGTGTATTCGCTTTACTCTTTATAAACAAGTTAGCCTTCCTGCAGCACTGGGTTCATAGCAGCTCTCATTTTTGCTGCAAATGCAAGCAAAATCTTTGATTTCACTAGTAAAGCGCTGATGGAATCAGTCACTGTACTAGGAGGGATCTGTGGCAGGAAGAAATAGGAAAGAGCTGTAAAGTTTATACAGAAAGGATAATGGGATTTTGTCTGCTTTTTGTAAGATTTCTCTCCAAATTTTAATATTCTCTTTTTGCTTCAAAACTATTGCTTTTGATCTAGGTGTACAAATTTCCATATGGATGGTAACACCACCAGCTGTTACTTTAAATCCAAATAGTAACTTTCTACTTAACTCTGACTATTCATGATCACTACCGGAAACTGCATGCCACCCTTTTACTCAGTGAGTGTATGTTTTCCTTCTGAAAAGACCTAGTACTTCCCCAAAGTACTATCATATRAGCACTGCTGCCCTTTTATGCTCTCCTCCCAAAAGTTTAGTTTAGGCTGGTATTCAGTTTAGCTACYCACAGAACACAAAAAACAGTTGTAAGCAGTCTGGGTTTCTTACATTGTTTTAATCTTAGTATAAATGAGTTAAGTTTCCCATAGCAAACATGCTTTGTTAACTCTTCTGAAAGGAACACAACCTTCCTTCTAGGGACTCCTCAGCAGCGYAGCACGGCTGCCTGCCCTCCACCGGAGGAAGCAGCCGAAAAGAGCGAGCGTCTTGAAAACAGGGAAGGCGAAATGCAGTAAGCGCCAGCGTTTTGGAAAGAGCTCTTTCCACCCTCACTGCTATGTGTGAGCATGCATGTGTGTGTGTGTGTGTTGCTATTTTAAGCCTGGATTGACTTGAATTATAGCTGGAATTACTTTATACAGCACTAATTACTGTAGTAGACTTTTGTGGATGTTAATCATTAATTGAAAGACACCCTGGCAATGGCTCTGTTTGAGGCTGGTCAAAGACTGCTGATAAGAAGAGCAGTAAACAATTGTATAACCACATTACAAGACCGACAGCAGCTATGTAGGCAGAAACAACGAAAAACATACAACACAGAAAGGAGACACAGACTTTTTCTCATACATTACACAGAGGTTAACATGTTGAGATCCGCATGGAACATCTTTAAGGACTTCTTCTTTTGTGAATAAGAGAAAAAAAAGCTTATAGGGTTTTGAGTTGCTGAGAGTGCCRTGCCAAAGCTCTTCTCCTAGTCACTGGCACGTGACAGTGCCTCTACATGGTGAGCTGTTTCGCTGTTCGGCACAGTGTGGCTGGGGGACGGGTACAGCTAAGTCAAAGCTTAGTTTTCAGACCATTTCAGGTGTTCTCTTCCAATGATACAAAGGTAATGGCCAGCTAAGATGAATCTTGGCATCACAACAATTTTATGTGTGAATAAGAATTTTGTAGAAGAAAATGAGTAGGACGRTATTTGTATTCAAAGCATAATGCAGAAAGTAATAAGTAGTGACCTCCTGAATGAGATCTATTTAAGATATATGGTTCATAAGTCTTATACTCACCTGTATTACGTGTACTGGTATAGGAGTATACATACACACACACAAACACACACATATATATATGTATATCCACATGTGTGTCTATATATATACATAGCTTCACCAGCAACTGTATATTACCTCTTCTTTAAAATCGACAGTATTATATAGCTGCAGACCAGGATTTAAAGAAAATGGCTGCCAAAAATAATAATAACAACTGAATCCCAGGACTTGAAATCTTACTATTTATGGCTTGTATGTCACTGGAGTTCATTTTATAATTTTTTCCCCACACTCTTCTTTTGAAGGTCCACCTTTTAACTGGCCAAAACAGGTCTACATGAAGTTCACAAACACCTTCTGTCCTGTTGCCAGCAGGGGACAGGCCTATATTTACAAGGCAGACATTAAGAGTACAGAAGGCATGTACTACCCGGTAAGAAATGTGCAGTGTTATCAGAACAGCTAGGTGACAACAGGTGAAACTGGAACAACGAATAAGACACTGGACTCTGAGTACTACACTTGCAATGAGTTAGGAGTGCTGCCCATTCGTAGCAAGTAGCTTCAACTTGCCTGGTCAGGACTATCGGAAAAAACTGACTGGCAGGTCGTAGATGCCCAAAATCAGAAAGCAAGAGGGGGAGCGAAAAGGTAGATGCTTAGGACCCAAGAGGAATGAGCCCAGGTGGCTAGCTGTGGAGGGGCTGATGAAAAGCAGTCTGCCAGCAACGCGGCGCTCTGCCTTGCAGCCTGAGGTGCCTGGCTGCAGCTCGAATGAAAGYGCTGGAGGACACTGTATTGGGCAAGACTTCCGCTCTTTCCAGTGCTCCCACAGACCCGCTCAGTTATGTGGCATTAAAATGTATTATCCATGAATACCTCTGGGGGGCAGGGACAATATTATTTTGTGTCAAGTCATTCTCATCCAAAGATCTCTGCGGTTAAGTTACTTCTTTGCTTTCTGTGGTTGTCAGCAGTGAGTGATGCTCTCAACCTTCCTCAGGCAGGGGAGATTATTAAAACTCCAATCCCAGAAAGCAACAACACTTGTATTTTTTCATATTTTTTTCCCCTAATTTGTGTGTGTGTGGTGGGAGGAGATTGCCAATAATTACTGCTATCATTTTACTCATTTTTAGTTAGACAGGATGTCCTCGATGGCATATAAAGCAGGCTACATTACAGGCCAGCATCTTTGGAGATAATTTGACCCACGGTCAAACAAGAAAAATCAGTCTGGTCCATTCTGCCTTTTCCTGTTCTTGACATGCTAAGTCGCTGCATCAAAGAAAGGTCCTGAACGTGGATGAAATTCTGTGTAATAATTTTAGAATTAGGAGGAGGATTAGAGTAGGATTAAATACTGAAGTATCCTTTTTTGCAGAAAGAAGTAGGTTATTCACTACCACAACTAAAATAAAGAATGCAAATAACAGTGATCCAAAAATATTTTACACCACTTGATTGAAATTATTAATATTAGAAGAAAACAACTGAGCTGTGATACAGAAATCAATAGGCCAATTTCAGTATATGGACTGGCAGTAAACTGGATTAGAGCAGGTGAAGGTACAGGAGATCTGCAAGTAGCATTATAAATTGGTGCTTCCTATTTAATTCAGGCTCTGATGCGAGTTCCAGACTTGCTGGCTCAGGTCTCTGCTAACTGCAAAACTCTGCACAAGCCCTGTCTTGCCTCCAGTCTGCATGCAAAGGTCTCTCTCTTCATGCTATGTTTCCTGAACTAACAGTATTGGAACACATTAATTGAGGCAAGTGCTTACAGTGAGTTTATTGAATAAGAAGGCAGGAAATGCAGAGGAAAAGCAGTCTCTCAGAAGTGTTTTCCTCTGGATTACTGAACATGTGTTTTCTTTCAAGACTCTGGAGGAAGTGGAGCAATTCTGTTTCACTCCTTGCGTCTCTGACCCCCCGAGTGCAAGCATTCTTTTCTAACCTTGTGATTGAAATTTCAATTGCATTTCCAGGTTAATCTTAAACAGAAAGCATGACATGCAGGTTGTATTAGCATGATATCACCTTGCGTGGGTCAAGTGGTGTGGACATCTCTCTCTGACTAATGAAGATAATTTTAAAACTCACCATGGGGAAGAGAGCTGAAGCCCAGCTCACAGAGGCTATTAGAATGAGAGCTGAGGACTATAGCCTTGTTAAACTGATGAAAACCAGAACCAAYGGATGGGCCTCAAGAGTAGGCTCAGGCAGTTACATCAAGCTGAGGTTCCAGAGCAGTAGAAAAAGAAACCAAGAAAAGAGAATAACATTTCCTCCAAGTGGAGCTGTGCTAGATACACAGACAAGAAAATTCCTCCATATTTCTATGCTACACAGCAGCAGCTGATGGAGCTAAACGAGGGTCATTCAGACAGSAGGCTCCTCCTTGTATTAGTTCAGCCCTCTGGCTATGAAAGGAAACATGGATTCTGGCTGCTTCACAAAAGTAAGATCGTCTGAGGAACTTTTGAGTCTGTTTTCTGTCTTGGTTTTAAAAAGGATGATCCAATTGCAAAAGGTAATTGCAAACCTTGTGGCTGAATGTTACTACGAAGTCAGAAGCAACTGAGAGCATGAAGAATGAGCTGCAACTGTCTTTGACAGTGAACCATTGGTAAGAAAAGCAATTTGGGATGAAATGAATGGAAATGTAAGCACGAAGAAAAAGAGACTGGAGCTTGGGTTAGCAGTCTTATGCCATCGCACTTTGCTAAAGCAAGAAGCAAATACTAGGCTACTGCAGCTGTCAGGAAGGAGGGCTAACATTTTTTCTTCTGTGGCTAAGTGTTGCAGTATATAGCTCTGGAAGGGCACTAACTGAAATCAAGCAAGAGGAAGAAGGCTTCCCAACACGTCATTCCCAAGCAATCCACTTCAGCACTCCTGAAACCATGAACATGTAGCCCTGATTCCCTTGCCAGCAGCCCCTACTCAGCGATCAATGCAACACATACCAAATGTTGTAGCACGTGCTTCCAAGTGACAGGGTACTAACAAGAATACAGCCAACCTGGTACAAACCATGTACAAACACGAYGAATAAGATGCTTTGAAGAAATAATAGTCTGTTAAGTCAAGCTCTACTACTCAACAATGAGTCATGAGTAAAACTAATGAAAATAATTTTGGGGGGCAAAAATCAAAACATTTGGTCTCTTCTGCTGACAGTTTCAAATTTTAAAATATTTCGYTAACATAAATGCTGTTAGTCTTCTCTGTCTTCTGGGGCCACTGTACTTCGTATCACCGTTGCCACCGCAGCGAGCCTGTGAGCTTTATAGCACAAGGCCACTAGAGACCTTGGGTCTTCCTTCAATCTAGACTGAAAGAAATTTCCAACTAGTGGTCACTCARTTCAGTGACCGCGACAGACAAATAAGAAGTTCTAACTACATGTGCTTGACAACTCTGATACACTAATACAATCGAGTTTAGTTCTCTGGGTGTATATAATGTAGTTATGTTGCCATATATAGCACTACATGGCATTCTCTTTTGAAGATATGTGCAAATGACCTGTATATAATAGGTATATAATGGATCTAAATGGGCCACTAAGTGACCCTTTGTGTTAGATATAAATGAATAGAAATAGAAAGGAAGTGAAATTCCTATTGTCCAGCATTTATTACCTGAGTTGCTTTGGAAGCTGGGGGGGAAAAAAAAAACAGAGAGAGAGACACATTCACTAGAGACCAGCCAAATCACCTTTGCCTATAACTTAAATAAGATTTGGGCCTCCATAGATTAAATATTTGTGTTCCAGCCTGAGGATTGCAACCAAATACTTACAGCCTGACCTTGCATTCCCTTCTTTTCTCTTTATGGGATACATCTTCACCGTACTCAAGCCCGAACTACTCAATTGTCCAAATAGATTTCATGCCGGCTCACGCACTAGCTCAAATCTGTTGAGCGAACTGGCTCATCATTTAGGCAAAATTCTAGCCTTCGGTTTTGTTTAATATGTTGGCAATACATGSGGATTTTTTTTCTCTTTGTTCTTCTCTTCTGTTTACTTTTTCTCTCCTTTCCTACCTGCTATTCTCCTTTCTTCCTTTTTTCCTCTTCTGTCTTAGAGCACTTGCTCTAATCCTGAACCACACACGGTCCATGCCGTTCGGCATTTTGTTTGTCATTACTACTCCCTRCTGTTCCTATATTCCAAGCACAGGCCCTCACGCTGCTAGCTTTACTATATCCAGACATAATCATACTTACGACGTGGCCAGGATTTAGTATAAGAACCAGTAGTGAAATCAGCATGATTTTACATGTAACAAGATTTCAGCATATTAGTCTTGAAGTGAAGCCTTCAAAAGTCGAACCYTTTTTTCCTGTGCCCCATCGCCTCCACACTGGTCAGATGGCATGATGTATTGGATCTGGCTGTTCTTCAGTATTACACACAGAGATGGACAGAATATACTGCTTTTAGTGGACAGTGCATAGCATGACAGTGTAATTTTCCATTGCGTTGATGTTCACTCCAAACATGTACAGAGGCTTCAGATTTCAAAATAAGATGTGCAGTAAGTACAAGGAGGTGGACACACACTACTAATGAATGGAACAGACAAGCAGGGCSAAAGTCAAATATAATTCTCATCGGATAAAACAGCCTTAAAATAATATTAGGACTGTGACAAGCAGACAAAAGCCATAGAGGTAAAACTTAGTACGGCATTTTGTTCTAAACTTGGAACATCCTCTCTTTTTCTTTTAAACATAATTTGGAAATTTAAAAGACATGCTTAAAATAGATTTAAATATAAAATATCTTATCTCAAAAATTTAGACTGTATATTGTAAAATAAGCATACTTCCTAAACTTTGTTTCTCACTATGTAATATTTAAATTATCAACATGAAAAAATGCCCAGTAATTTTCAGTACTCGTGCTTTTTAATTTAAATACTTTTCTAATTTTTTAATAGAAAAACACATTCTTGGCTGATAGTTTGATGCTACAATTTAGCACAGGCATCTGTTCATAATTAAATTTAATTTCTAAATTCAGCAAATAAGAATAGGGAACTTTAAATGCAATGAACGTTCTTCTTATACAGACTATCTTTTTTCTGACTCTTTTAGTGAGATTGTGATGATGACTCACACAGAAGGCAGTAATAGATATTACTACCCAATAGCAAGTAATCATCATATATGAGACAGAAAAAAAATCATGTAAAATATATGTTGCTACATGATGACCTTATCTGAAAGGCTAATTTCTTTGGCAATGTTTCAGCCACCTGACAAAAGTTGTCAGACATAATTTGAAAAAATACCAATAAATTTTCCTTTATGTTTTATATCATTTGTTCTTTGAAACTTGAAACTGCAGATGGTTCATCAGCTGATACAAACTTTTTTTAGCTCCACTGAAAGAAGTGACAGTTTTTGTCATCAGAGGATTTGTCCCTTCTTTCTGCTAATTTTATAGATGTATCTTTATTTACTTATTTATTTATTTTAAAAAAATATTTTATTTTTTTTTATGGCTTGGAAGGAATATATACACTACCACTCCCCACAGCACTGTCATGGCCTCTTTCTTAACAGCCTTCTTKAGAGAGGTATGGAAGTGTTAAACGGTGAGATATCTCCAGAACTATTAMAAATCAGCTGAGTAAATGATTGTGTGACAGTCTATAAAGTGTCAAAAGTATTAAGGTGTTTTTATTATTGCTTTTCTTTGTTTTGCTACTTCTTTCAAAAAAATCCAATACATTTATTTTGAGAGTTTTTAATTAAATTATACTATATATTGAAGTTTTCACCTAACTATATTAAGTAGGTGGCACTCTATTACCACTTATTTTTATAATCATTCTATGACAAAGAAATATGAATTAAAAGGTTAAMTACTAAAAGCACTTTTCTGAAAGCATCTTACTTTTCATAAAGCTCACTGGCCTGATTCTCCCTTTATTCATACTTACAAGGACATAAATATTGGTTTTCATAGATTCATTTATGGAGAAAGACAAATTCACTGTTTTAAAATGACAAAAATGTTGCAGATGCCCACAAGCGAGTAGAAAACAAATATTTTCTGGAGGATCAGTGACAAAAAGTGAAAGTGCTTATTTTACTATTCTCTTTTTGTGCACCTTTATGAGCTTTGTTCTTCCTTGTAGTTGTAGATGTCACCCTCTCCTCAGCAAACATGGGGTGCAGTTAATAATCTTAACCGTAGATCAAATCTACATAAAATGGTTTCCCCAGAAAGAGGCACCACCACTGCTAAAGTCTGCCCATGCCTCTTTCTGAGAATGCAGGAAGTTTCTACCATTTAAATATAGCTACTCAATACTGATGCAGTCAGTGCCGTTTCCTGATAATGTTGCATGCACTGATAYATCTAAGATTAGCTTTTTCTGCACCAATACTGGTAAGTAATTGACTTTCAGGTCTGTTTTGTCACAAAAGCTCACAATGCCATGGCCAAATTTAGTATGTATATTTAAATAATATGACTGATTGCATTTTAAATATCTAATTGTGATATGGTTTTTACCTTCCAAAACATGTCACTGAAAATGTTTTTAAGAGGTAACTTTGCAGTTTGAAGTTAAGTTGTTTTAAACAGCAAAGTATATAAACAAACAAAAAAGAAATTTAAAACTTTCAGATAGAGGTTTCTAAATCTCTGCCACTCCATAATATGTTGTTTTGTGTTTGATTTCTGCCATCTAAACACCCTGCTAAGTGTTGAGAATCTGAAGCCTTTGCACCATCAGTCAGGAGAGTTGACATTCATACAAAGAAGGAAATAAATAACAAAATGGCTTTTTCCAGTTACATCAACACCTGGGTTCTTGTGTCAGGAAGCCGAAGTCCCACCAGACCTCCACATACTAGAACAGTAGAAGCAAGGAGAATAGGGATTGCTTTGGTTATACCAACAAGGGAACCAAATATTAAGTTTCCAAGTACAGATGCTGCTTTGCATAGTGCATTCAAAAAGCCAAAGCCTGTTGCCCTAGAAGAGAAAACAGAATAAAGTTAAAAATGAATGAAATAGTAAAGCTTTTGAGACAAATTCTCAGTGGGAATAAATCCCCAGGATCTTAAACAGAACTTATGCCAACAAAGATTCTGCCCGTTGTCATTATCAAGTGAAATCAAAACTCAATTTTTGTAGTACTTTATTGAGGCAAATCCATTCTGCTCCRTCAGGGATCAAAATGTAAAATGAATGAATGAAAAAATAACTTTGCAACTCTGCAAAAGAAAAAGGACTTGGAAATTCAATAGTAYTTGAAATGCTGAATTGGGAGCCAGGAGATGAGGAAGTTTTCAAGTGCTAACTGGTGATTTGGAAAGTCATCAGAGTAAGAGGATGATCATCTTGGGGTATTGAAAAGAAATGCATTTCCCACAGACGATATACATCGTGAAACAGCACTTTCTCAAAAGGCTGATGAGGCCTCCAATAATAATGAATGGCTATATCTTGGGGGTAAAGAGAGCGAGTGCATACCACCCCCCCCCCAAAAAAAAAAAAAGAAAGAAAACCTTGAGCAGAAGAAATATCTGAGAAACTCTAGAGAAAAGGGAAAGAAAATGGACTGCCAACAGAAAGGATGACTTAGGCAATTCAGACAGGTTTTTGCTTTGTACACGTGTGATTTTGGTAATATTTGGTAACTAAACCAAGAGTCATTGATCTGCATAGTTTTGCAAATAGTAACATGTAGATATACTGTGTGAACYGCTATCATTTTAACAAATTGTGTTTTGACATGACTGTGTGATTCATAGCTTCAGGAATAACCTTGCACAAAACATACCMAAAAAAATATCTTTATGATAGTAGAATCTCTAACATTCCTCAAATCTCTAAGAAGTAAAAAAAGAAAGACTATCTGGAGCTCAAACTGTGCGTACTGGGATAAAATAATAAGAATCAGGAGGATGATAACATTCTTCAGAACAAAACATTTCTTTCTTGTTAATATTATGTGGAATTGTCATCAGAGAGAAAACGCCAAGGATTAACAGAAATACTAATGGACTGAGTGACTAAAAAGAGTCTTAGTTATCAAACCGAGGTTGACTATGAAGAAGAGAAGTCCTGTGCTCAGACAAGTCTGAATTTCTAGGAAGTAAGTCTGAGAGAGCGTTAAAAGCAGCCCAGACAGATCTCAAAGTAAGCAGATGCGGTCCTTACTGGGAGTGTAGATATAAACTGTCACAGTTCCTTTCAGCACTATTTTCTGATGCTGAAAAGGCAAACCATGATATCAAAGGAGAAGAGGTCCTCTCCCTCAAGCAACAGATGGGCCACAGCCCAAAGTGCTGCTGTGCTGAAATACGTGGTGAAGAGCCACCCTAGTGGAGTAATCTTTCCCATTTCAAAGCCCATGAGAGAATAAAATCAAGTCGCTAAGACAGAAACATCTGTACCATAAGAGCAGATAAAGCCGAGCATCAGAAGACTGTCTGAAGGAAGCTGACCAGAATGGGGAGAAGCTACAGACAGTGAAGAAGCTTCAGACTAATGCATCTCCCAGGATGAGTTACAGTGGAGATAGGAAGGAGCATCAGGAAGAGTAAAGACTGTGGTTAAGATACACTTTATCACAGACAGATAGGAAAAGGTTAAAGATAGCTCAGCCAGCCTGGAAAACAGAATTTATCTTATGGGGTAATAACAGGCTGCAGCAATTTTGAACAAGTCTGGGGAAGAAGGACATGAAAAGAGTCAAAATGTTCTTATTTTGGCCTTGTTTATGCATAAAAGGTATTTCTAAARTTATAGTGGTGATTGGTTGTAACCAGTGCCAGCAGATGTAAATACAATTACTTTAGCYCTCAGTACTGATGTGAAACCAAACTTGTCCTAAATAAGAGTTACAGGAAAATAATAGTATTCACATAGAGAAAATGGACACTTACCCATCAACAGCCTCAATATATTCAGAGAGTTACTAGAACTCACAAAAGAATACATAGATCTATATAATACAAATTTGGACAGAGATTWGAACATGAAATCTTTGGAAAAGCATTAGTACAGAACATATGGGTAAGTTTTACTTACACTTGATGCTGTTTTATATTATCTTGTAAAGGTAAGCTGTTTCACAGATGCTATTTGCTTGCATCACCTAGTTATAACACTAGGTCTGAATACAATTTTCYGAACAATTTGGACCATTTATTTTCATGTGCTGGGCTCTATAGACAGCACATTCAGTGCTGCCACTATAATCTAGCACTATTATCAGTTCTACAGCTAATACTGCCATATTAAGGATTTAGTTAATTTTGTAATACAAAATATTGTATTTTTATAAAACTTATTATTTTATTAAGTATTTTGTATGTATATTAATTTTGTATTTGTATTTTGTACAAGTTTGTATTAATTTTGTATTTGTATAATTTGCATAAATTGCACAAATTGAAAGAACTGTATTTGCATAAATAGTAAATGTAAATTTTGTATAATTTTGTATACATTTGAGTTATAATTTTTTATTTTGTGTTTTTTGTAYTTGTATTAAATAGTTTGTGGTTTTGTACTAAATATTTTGTATTTCTATTTCTATAATACTATATATTTGTAATAAAAATACCATTTGTAATAAAAGGTAAATCTGTAATATTATAATAGAACATTTCCTATATCTGAGTAAAATTAAGGTAGTTTGTTGGCACTGAAAATCCCATTCTGTTTTGTAAATCTAACTTATTCAGCTTTTCCAATTGTGAGATGTTGCCATTAGTCTAGCCTCATTAATATTAACAAATTGTCACAAAAAGAGTAAGATAAAGTAAGCCTATTTTTACTGGCTTGGTGTTCTGGTGATACAAAATGAAGAACCCAGCAGCAATTAAATCTCTTGATCTTTAAGCAGTTTCCACACATGTCTTTTTGCCTAAACTGCATAACGTGCACATCATTTTGCCTGGTCATTTATTGTGACATACACTGTGACAGAAACAGTAAGCTTTTTTACAGGCTTAAGTAAAATGTCTAAATATATAAGTGTTGCTACCAGTGCCTGAAAAGTAGTATCACTGTTCAACATTCTCCTTTATATCCTTCAATTCTAATACTGTGTCTGAATGTGAATTTGTTGTGTGCTCAGACTGAAGTCATTGAGTAAACTGTTGAGAGATAGGGATAGCAAATTCCGAACTTGTTGATTTAAAAAACAAACACCTCTGTTGAAAAGGTGCTTTTGACTCAAATCAGCTAAAATCTGTATTAAYTCATCCCTTCATAGTTCATTCTACTGAATTTAGAGGAGTTTAAARAAGCCATGCAACATATATGCTGAAATACACAAGTCTTCTCCTGCAAAACTAATACCATCTTTGCTACAGTGTTTCAGGAAAGTGCTGGAGTGTACAGAAAGTCTGCAAATGATCAAAGATACATGATGTGTCATCTCAGCATCCTGAATGAACTAAGTGAAGAAATCCAAAGGCCTGAAGTCATTACTAATTATACCAGTCTCCATTAYCTTGATCAGTTACTGGGAAAAGCACTGGCACAAAAATCTCTTTTTGCATCCACAAGCAACCCTCATTACTGGCCAAAGTAGTTCGACAGCGAGAATTCTTTGCCCATTTAGAAGATGTCGATAAATCCCTCAAACATATCAGTCAGATGATGCTGGGGCATCAAAGTCGACTTGCTTTAAAAAAAGGTTACAGGTTTCAGAAATGCTAGAATAACAACGCAGAAGTCCTATAGAARTGTCAGATCAGCAAGAAAGCTGTATGTTAGGAAAAAAGGAATTTCTCTAAATGTATTTTACTTCAGGGGCTGGGAAAGCTGTGACCAAGGAAAATAGCTAGCTTCCTTTTACCCAAAYCCCACATAATAAATGGCAAGAATCCAAAACAGTTAAGAATGGAGGGATTATCCAACTCTCTAGATTAAAAGACCTTGCTTCCCAGTTGCCACATATCCTGCTTCTTAGACCAGGTGCTTATACACCTAAATAGAATACTTTGGCCCCATTTTTCTATTGCTTATAGTCATAACACTTAACAACTTCATTGTCCTACAAGCGCCTTTGGATTGCTCTTAAATGTGTAGCACAGATATGTGGTGACCTTCTTGCCAGAGCTAGTGCCGAACTGCACCAACAGCACCTAGCTGATAGGTATTCAACACTTTACAAAAAAATCTGAATACCATTTTCACGGGTGTTGATAACACTGAAAGGCTAYGAAAACTATGAATTTTCTGGATGTGCAACGGCCAATTTTCTAAAGTCTAGACATTTTCAGATGATAGACTCGCCAGTTACAGTCTTCACTGTGCAAGCAGACCCCTGGAATTTGCCTTTCTGCTTTGGACTACTAATCCAAAAAATTTGGTTGTGAATCCCTCAAAAGGGATGATCCCATCCTCCTGTATGTAAGTAAAGAACTAGAGACAAAACAGAAAAAAATAGGCAAATAAGAAAGGCCTGGTTTCTCATATATTTGCCCTGATGGAAGAGAAAAATTAAATTACTTTGACAAATGCTCTCACAAGGAGAACAAAACAATTAAAATCCTAAACCTCTAAGCCTTTTTAAAATTTATAATCCTTGAAAAAATATTTCAAATGAGTTTGATGCCTTTTGYAAGCCAGGACTGGTCTAAGACATCAAATGTAGAAGATAAGGATTTTGTTTCAAATGAATCCTACCCAGATTCACTGTGTATACCATATCCACAAGAAATCAATGGAATAAAAATAAGATAGTAAAGAACAGTGTGAACACTGTTCAGAATTTTTCCATAGAAATATGGTCTTGCCAAAAATAAATAACTATCTAAGAAGATGAGTGCTACCACTGTAGAGGAGAAGAGGGACTCTAGAGCAATCCTAGGGATTTTGAATTTTGTAAAGCCTCTAGATATTTTGGTGCTAAGTGCAAAATATACACAATAAATAACAGAGAATATCTGCCTAGTATTCTTTGAGTTGTTATCAGACTTCAGCGTGACTGGGTAAGAAACCAAAATCTCCAGTAGCTAAACAGCAAACTATTTTCAGTTCAGTGAACAAGGTAATGGTCATTATTCACAATGCCTGCTCTGCCAGGGAAGGAGACTGCATAGCTGAAGCACTTCACGTGCGAAAAACACCAACACAAGTCTCAGCAAAGTGCAGCTGAACCACATCCACAGGATGGCAGTAGAAAAGAGCTGTCAGAAAGTGCACTGTAAGTTGATGACTTCGCTATTACAACTGAAAAGAACAGAAAACTCTTCCGACAGCCACAGCAATAAAATGTTGGACTTCAGATATCCTGTGAATAATGGTTATGAGTGCACAGAGAGATTCTCAGGGCTCAGGAAGAGAGGCAAAAGATAAATATATAATAAACTGAAGATAGGTGACTGATTTCCCAATCATGACCAAACCTTTATGAACTTCTTTCAAAGATATTAAAAAAAAGCAGAACAGGATTTCATTTCAGACTTCATTTTATAGCACACCTTGAATTCTAAATATGCCTGGCAAAAAACAGATGTCTGGCAACTATAGTAAAACTGATGAATTGTTGGTTATTTGATGCAATCTGACCTTGATTTACTCTGCAGGAAATATAAGGAGGTGACTTACTGTATTCCAGTATCTGTTTAGGTTTGGCTTATTTGTGGTATCCACTCCTTGGTAAGTCTTGACTTAAAATCTTGGTGCTTCCCAAGTTAATTCACAAGAAGATACTTATCATTTATGCGAATGCAATGACTGTGTTTCAAAGTCATTAAAATCTTCCTAAATATTATTTCTTTGGAGAGCTTTAAACTTTCTTCAGTTTATATGTGTACTACAGGCAGACCTAGGCAATTGTGTAATGTTATTCAAGCCCCTTAGGCACACACATTGCAACACAATCTATAATTACCTCATCACACAGTATTTTTTTCCACATCATTGTGCCAATGCACAGAACAAAGAGAGCTTGAGGGATAAAACAGTTATGCAGTGAAGGAAAGTTGCTTTGCCTCATCTGTTGCAGAAGTTGGAAGGTGCACTGTCATTAGGGTTGGGGACTGCAAGACGAGAAAGCAGAGTCTCACAGTTAAGGTAGCTGAACACTGTCAGGAGGAATGGATAATCTCTGCCCCATCACAAAATTCCTGTATGATGCTAGGCAAGTCACTTGAACCAAATCAAGTAGTCATTAAGTACACATTTCACATTTTCTGGGTGCTCAGCTTAGCACTTTCAGATTTGGGTTGCTGACATGCAGAGCACTCATAGCTGCAGTGGAAGTTATATCTTAAGTCTGTTTCCTCCTGTAAAATGCTCAGTAACTGAAACCCAGGCCCCACATTTGTCAAATCAGTCCCTTAGAGTCATTTCTAACAATATTATCTTTCCCTTCTGTGCCTCAAGTTCTACATCACTTCATTTAAGGCAGTGTTCTGAAAATACACTAGGTTTATAGAAGAGTAAGAAATTACTCTAGGAGCATCCAAAAATGTGCACGAGAAGTTTAATAACTCTCCTTCAGAGCACAGCTTCCATAGCTCTGAACAGTTTAGCTTGGTTCTCTGGTGGGTCATGATTGACCAAAGACTTTCAGAACCTGCTGACTCTGGAGCAATCCGGAATAACACAAGCCATTAAGAAGATGAGAGAAAAGAGGAGAGAAAAGAGGAGGTAAAACAATTGCTTTACACTGTGGAGCTGGGTTAACTTGCTCGTTTATTAGAAATTAGCTAAATCACAGCTTATCATCATTGGTGTCACTTAAAGTTTGTATATTGAAAAGTAAAAGCAAATTAATATTATGAAATGATTATTCATTACCTCTGTGTGTGTTACCTGGAGGAGGAAAATGTCCATATGACTAGGATTTGTAACATACCTTTTATCTTTTAACATAACTTCTTTATCTACCTGAAAACCGYGTGATATCTATACAGTCTGTCACATCTCTCTCACTTTAGCAGGTGTGTATACCTACTTAAGTTTCATAAAGAAAAAAAGTCTGTGAAAATTCTGAAACAACTTTAATTCTGYCCTGTGGGTAGCTGAAGAGAAAAATGAAACATGTCCTGTGTCTTATATACACTGAAAGCTTCCAAACTGCTCACCACACCCTTGCCTGGCAGAAAGCCAAGATGGTCTTTCATAAATAAGCTGGAGTGAGATTTATGAAACACCTTGTGTATTAGCCTGCACGACACTGGCAAACCCYCAACAGTTTGGCAACTGGCTACTTTCCAAGAGGAGTCACGCAGGAAGAAAAGGAGGTGTTGCTGCCGGGCCTGGTCTCTCGTGCATGTGAGCGTTTCACCAGCCTCCTTCCACATCCTTTTCTTCCAGCCCAATCTCCAGCTGCCCTTTGCTGCTGGTTTCCAGTCATGTCACTGGTCGGGAGCAAGGGAAGAGTACGTAGCAGAGTAGCAAAACAGTGATACAGTGAACCAAATGGTTTTCCATTTAGGGGAAAATGGGAAGCCACTTTTAGGACCACATTAACGGTGGATCCAGCGAGCAAGTCTGAAAAGTGCGTCTTTGAAATGAAAGCAGAGCACATCCTCTYGAGTGTGCAGGACCGAGATCAGGCAGCTCCGTGCACCACATTCGCCTGGAAAGGCTGTCCTGTCCTGGGCCCCTTGCAATACCCGGGAATTCCTGGCAAACTATGACAAGTCATACTAGGCTGTGGAGATCAAAGAAGTCTTAGAAGGACAAACAGGACCATTAGAGGTGGGTATGGAGGCCTTTAAAACCGGAGCCAGCCAGATACAAAATATCCGGTAAAGAATTGTGGAAAATAGGCTACGAGTCCCTGCAGTTTTATGAACACAGGTACAGCCTTACTCCAATCTAAAAAGCTAGGAACAGACTTCCAGAACTGCTCATTTCCTTATAACYCAACAGACAAAAACCGGTAGTGGAGGGACCAGAACTTTGGGGAAAAATGTCACCTTTATTATATATTAGCAATGCCTTTTCTGAGGCAGGTAGATTGGCCTATTAGCCTTTTTATACTGATATATAAAACATATAATATATATAATATATAAAATATAATATAAAACAATGTATTTTCTATGTGAGTTGTTTCCAAAAAACCCCGTACCTGGAAGTAATTTTTCATGGTGGAATTCCATACAACTATTCTTGCAAGCATAAAATTTTAACAAAGAAAATGGGGAAAAAAGTGCTACAATCTCAATGCTAGTAGAAACTTCTATACAACTATTAGCTCCAAAAGCAGATGCTCTAGAAGGTGTATCATCAGTAATGTTTGTTTTATCATTCCTAGTACTGACGATTATTTTTTCTTCCTTTAAAATAAATGGGTTTTACCACAATTATTCTTCTCTATTTCATTTTAAGAAAAT
Source organism: Rhea americana (assembly GCF_003343005.1). Taxonomy (NCBI): domain Eukaryota; kingdom Metazoa; phylum Chordata; class Aves; order Rheiformes; family Rheidae; genus Rhea; species Rhea americana. The sequence goes on from NW_028186912.1 coordinate 1,320,109, forward strand.
ATTTATGGTTACTACATTCATGAATTCTAAGAAAATATCTATTTATAAAAGATGTTTATTAAAATTATACCATAAAGCTTGACTAATGGCATAATTATTGCCAGAAGAGAAATTTCCTGAGGTGGAATGAAAACAGAAGTGCTATAAAAACTTAATGCTTTGGATTCATGAGTAGCACAGTATGGTTGGACATAACCACAAAAATAAGGATTAATTTCTCGTGTAAAGAAGCATAAATTAAAATAAAATGCCAATGAAAAGAAAGCAGAGATGAATATTCAATCCAGTCTACAGGCTCCTTTCTCCTAATGAACATCACCAAAGCCAGATGCATCTGTGTCCTAAAACTCAGAACTGCCAGCAAAGTATTAAACATTTATAAATTTTTGGAATTTGTTTTTCAACCTATTTGAAACTTTTACTGAATGACATAACAAGTAGTACTGTAATAAGAGAAAACACATTTCACACATTGGCAGGAATCTGCACAAGCTTACACAGAAATTATTTTTTAAAGAGAAAAAAAAGAAAAAGTATACCAATCTATTCAAAAAAAATATGACTTTCATGTTTTTACCCTTGACATTAAGCTGTGTGATTAGACTGTTCTTCCTACAGTTCATTCAGTGACATCAGATCAGCCTTAAAGAGTATCTTATACCTCAACACTAATGGAAAAATTCACTTCTAGTAGCAGTGCTTGCAGGGCATGAAAACTGTCCTGAGTCTTTCTCCAAGAGCCTTGAAAWGTCAGGAGTAGCAGCCAAGACATTCTTATACGTGATTAATGATGAGAACATATCAACTGCTATTGACCTTGCATACAAATTCTTAGTACACTGATTAACAGCTCAGCATGGTTCAAACCCAAAGTCTTTGGCAGGAGATGTTGTTCAGCTCCAGCCAGTGGTTTTTATTATCATCCCCACACCATTTCATAATCAACAGGCAAATGCAGCAATATTGCTATTTTGGACCAAATTCTGATTTCATAGCTTGTTCCACAAGGGGAAACCCACAGTAGTTATATTAATGTTTTCAGAAATACTATTGATAAGCAATATTTTAAACAAAAGTTGCAGTTAGACCATTATATTTCATATGAGACTACATTTGTAGTATTTTCTGACTAGTTGATATTTTATCCAAAATACATGCCAAATAGCTCAAACAATTTTTTTCCCCATGCTATTCATGTGTTTTGCCAATTCAAAACATCACTTCTGCTGTAAAGCTCATATTTAACCATTTCTGTTTACCATTTCTGCTGGTACCTACAGATGGACCCAGCAAGGTGAATAAAGATATGTCTGCACTTACCTTCTGTCTGTAGGATACAGTTCCACGGTAATGACATCAAGGGAGTTCCACGCTGAGATGGTGAGACCGTTGTAGAGGCAAAGCATACCTATCATCATGGATTCGCTAGTCCCAAACCACAGGAAAAAACAGCTTATGCCAGAAAGAACCATGGAACCACCTATATATGTGACAGATGAAACGATTATTAAGTGGAGCTGTATTTAAAGAATAATCTTCATTTGCCTAATATTTCTGTTCACACAGTGTGTGTGAATAACTGATCCATATGTTCTGAGTTAAAAGCTAAAGAGATAACCTTCACTGGCTAGACCAGTCTGGCAGACAAAAGTTATGAGGGGCTCAGGGAAAAAATTGACAGTGTAACTCCTCAAATATTAGACTATATCATAAAATATTAAACTGGAACCCCCTCTGAACTCCCAAAACAAGTCATCTAGGAAAAACTACCCCTATTCTTCATTGTTTATCATCTCCTGCAATCAAACAAAACTCATTCATACACTCTAGTATGAGTAGGAATTGCATTTTTATAAAAATATGCTCCTAAAATGAACATAACAAATATGCTTATAAAAGTAAACTGAAAACAGATTTGTCATTGGAGATATTCTGCAGTAGATACCTTTCAGCTGTGTCACTTTTCAAAAGGGCTAACAGGCTAAGGACTGCTCGCTAGGTCACTGCCAGGAGCTGCTCCACTAGCCAACCACAACCTGTGTATATGTTGCTCTCCTTTCAGCTAGAGCAAAGACAAGCCAAAGGTCAGCACTGTTCCAAATCTCATCCCAAATGCCTAAATTACAGTCTTGTAATACCAGTGTGGAAGAATAATGACTGATAATGTGCCACAGTAGAACTGATTATAGACCCCGTTGTTCCTAGACTTTCTAAACCGGGAGCTTTCTAAAACAGCGCTTAGAATCCCCCATAAGGAATACCGTTGGAAGGAATTGTTTTCCTTACCTCTCTGAATTAAATCCTCTACAAAGAGAAAATGCTACTTTATCAGGATAGCTTTAAGTGTGGGGTTTGCTTCCTATTTTCCTGTGAAGCGCGTACCTAGCATTGTCAAACGCCCAATTCTATCCATCAGAAGAGCAGACACAATGTTTCCTGGCAGCACCGCCAGCGTTCCCAGGAAATTAACAAAGTAAATCCAGTAGGCACTGTAGTCGTCATCAAAAGAGATCTGGCATCCTGTCCTGACGTGGAAAAATGTGCAATTTATAAATTCACTGTCAACAAATTTATATTGCTCGAGATCTGTGGAAACAAGCAAAAGAAAAAATTCAACTAACACTTGACTCTACATGTTTTTTGATTAAAAACATTCCAGCTTAGACAACCTTACTGAAAACTAGGCCCTTATACTGCTTCATAAAATGGGACTAGTTATGGCTGTTAATTTTGACAGCTTTTTATCTTCATAGAAAAATATGCAAAGCTCATAAAAGTAAGGAACTAGGGCCATGAAGTCAGTAAATTATATTAATGTACTTCACCTCTGCTTGCACTTTATTTGGTTATGTCCTATCAGCGAAGGCTGGTCTTGCCTGAAAAGCATGGGATATTTGCAAGTTTCTGCCACTGAGTGCTGCCAGCGTTCCTCAGTTTTGCTTGGTATCAAACTACCATTTGCCTGACAGATATCCTTTCGGTTAAGAGTGCCAATCATGCTCAGTTTGCGTGGATTTTGGTTAAAGGCAAATGATCCTAGGGAATTCAGAGTAACCCTAACTCCTAGTGCTTAGAGAGGAAATTAATTTTTTGATTATTAAACATTTTGCTAATGTCTGCTCTGTAAACTCAGCCTAAATTTTGCCTGTTGTAATAATTCTAAATGAAACACAAATATTGTTGCAAAAGTTATCAGTCAGATCCTGCTGGGTTTTGAAAGCAGACTGCCACCACTACAAAACTGAGTGTTGATGCGGTGACATTTCATGCATTCATTATTGAACAAGAAAATGGATGTGTTATTACATGCAACAGCTCAGGCCGTTCTTCTCCAAATACCATTTTAGAGATCTCTCCTTATACTTCCCTTTCCTTCCTATTGCTCCTGTCAGCCTTAAAACCCCGAATCAAGAATGCCTTCCTTCCAGGCAACGAACGCCGGGCACTGCTCGTTCCGAAACCTGACCCTATTACTAATATGATTCCTGGAGCGACAGGAAAGCAGTAAGAAGTGCTGCGTTCTTCCAGATGTAAGCTTAGTTGGCCACATGCTACTTTCATTTGCATTGTACTGAATTGAAAGAAAAATGTTTTTACTCTGTTTATACATATGAAAATATGTGTTCCTATTGTTGGGAACCTTGCTCTTTTCTGGTATTTCATGACTGACCCCTGTTGCTTTTATAGCTTTGTACTCCTTATAAGAAGGCTTCCTGAACGTCTTGTTAGAAGATTAGAAACTATAACCAGAGCACAACAGTGAAAGGAGAACATGCAGCTGAACAACGGACATTCTTTTTTTTCCTGTAATACCTGTGTTGTAGAAGGTGGTATTCACAAAAGTACAGTTCCTGAAGTAAGTGTTCAGTGAAGTGATGTCTTCAAACACACAGTTCTTAAAAAGGGAATCTTCAAAGGTTACTGATTTAAACTTCATCATAATAAACCTGTCCAACACAAACAACTTCTATCAGTCTACCTTTATAGGTCAGAAACAGCGACAGACAAAATGACTCAGCTACACAGGTTTACCTGACGCCTTTCTCAAAAATCTCTGCCTCAGAAATAATGATTCTTTAAAGACATTATGGTGACAAAATAAATGAAAAGCTCATTCCAGAATACTACTTTTGAGAAAAAGCACTAAAAGGTCACCTCCACATAGCTGCTGGTTATAATCAGTAATAAAATTTATTTTAATAATTGACATAAAAAGAGATTATTTCATTTAATTATTTCGTTTACTACGTGTCTGTAATCATCAACCAAAAATAATGTCATGGAATATCCTTGTAAAATTACTACTGTAATTTGACATTACTGTTGTAAACTGGGAGCTCAGGCTCCACAAATCTCATCTCTTGGAAGAAAACGGCACCTGCTGGTACCTGGGCATCAGAAAGAAAGAATATTTGAAAGAACCTTTATCCTTCCAGACGAACATTCTCTGCACTGTGTCAAGCTCAACTCCAAAAAATGTCGATCCACATTTTAAAAAATGGTTTCACAAAACGGTTTAACACGATCTCACCAATTACACATGTGGTTTACAGTTAAATGTGTAACCAGAGCATTTGTTTGCTGCTTCTGTGTCTGAGCATACAATTGCAGTTATCATGTACATAAACCATGCACAAAGGAATGCTATTAGCTTTTCTTATTTCCTAACATCCTCCTTCCAGAGGATCTCTCTTAATTAATTCATTCATATAACAATTTAAGGAGAAAGTATAGTACTAGCAACAACTTTCTAGTTCTATATTACTAGGCTAAACCAATACAATAAGCTTTTTCTAGTATTCTCACACAAACTAACATCACTATGCTAACCCCCCGCCCCTGCAGATGCAGCAATAAATCAGAACTTTTTGTAGTATTTTTTATTTCACTCGAATGTTGGAAAAGCTACACCTACAAAAGGGTAGTTTTGCTGGCAGACTGCATCAAAAGTGGCAGTGCTTTGAAAAGCAGTGCTTTAATTGTGCATATTTTAACATATATATTATTATATATATATATATAATTACATATAATTATATATAATTTTTATATAACAGTAAATATAGTTAAAATGGCAAAGCCTTCCAGGCACAGATCTGGCTCACTCTAGTTAAACCTGGTGTGACTAGCTAAGTATTTTTCTTATTACAACAATAATAGTAAGAGTACAAACATACAAAATATGATATATATCAAATAATAGGAATTAAACCTCCTCATCAATAAAGTTGTTAGAATAAAATTTTAATGAGGAAGGAGAACAAAAGATCATTGTGATCATCACAGGAAAATAATTTCTAGCTAATGATTTCTTTTCCTGTATGGGTCAGAAAAATGGTGTTTTCAGCCCATTAGTTTTAGTTACTATATCATTTCTCATTGTGACAGTCTGATTAAAATCAGGCTGGAGTTCAATGTCAACTCATTATCATTTTTCATATAGTATTTTCCATTTAAAAATGTAGCCTAATTTCAAGAGAGAACAATGAGAATTTAGCAATTAGATTAGTGAGCTGGAACAGAAAAGACAGACTATGTCCTGTGTGCTTCTGATGCACTTTTTACCTCTGGACAGGAAATATGTTGTGACTACATTAAAACTTGTACAGATTATTGAGGTGATTTGAATTCAAATACATGAGAAATGCAAAAAAGTAAAAAGTTAAGTAGTGATGGATACATATTCTAGTTAAGAAAAAACTTGAAAATAAATACTGAAAAATAGGGGCAAGTAGTGTGCTAAGACTTTTGTTGGGGAAGAATATCAAGATAGTGCACATTAATGTGGCAAAAGTTTTATGAAACTCTGAAATAACTGAATGGACTTGTTAAAAGCATATTAAATTTGCACATTTGAAAGAGTACCTTAGAGTTTTAGAGAGAATTAGTGTTAGAGGTTCTGTTCTACAAAAATTTTCAGTTCAAAGTGATAAGGTCTTSATTGACAGAATGCAGAACAACCGAAACTTACTGAATGACAGTAAAGTCCTCTTTGCTTTTAGGAGAACATCTGTCTCCTGGAAAGAGAATGAATTTGGAAGGTACAAGTAGTTTAAAAATTGCTCATTTTTGTCTGCAGAGCATAAACCTTTAACTCAAGACTTTAACCTCAGAATTCAGGTTCCTATTAAAAAAGGAATTACCCTAATTTACCAAAATCATCAATATTAGTCACTTAGATACATACTTGCTCATAGAAATAATGATTACTTAGTATGCTTCACATGGTTGTTCTAGGTATTTTTTAAGAGAAACCAGACACCTAAAACAGCTGTGTTTAATTTTTCCCTACGTTATCTGGTTATCTGTAAAATGCTAGCTAAAGTCTTAAGACTTAAGACTTCTGGATCCAGTTACACAATACAAAATGCATTGCCAATGTATTGTTCCCCAGTTCGTGCTTTTTATTGATTTACAGTAATATTTATCTTTAATTTTTTTCTGTGATCTGATTTGATCCTCTAAATGCTCAACATTTTCACACAAGCAGTCTTAACTGCCACAGGAACGAATCAGCAACAGAGATAGATGTAAGTACATCCTCCCCCATCCACCGGCAATAGGCTGTATATGCCRGGTCTGAAAACCTTTGAATCCCACTGTGAAAGGAAGTAGCATTAACTTGGGCTTTTCAGGCTTTCTTTAGGAATGCAAAGAACCTGGTTTTGCATAAGGGACTCTCATGTAGGAACCTGGGGCAGAAGTATCTTTGCCAACAGGCTGGGCAACCTAGTAAGTAGGGCATAAACTGGGAATGATGGGGGGGGAGGGAGAGAATGACCAACGGTCCGGTAAGGAAGTAGTGGACAGGGTTGGCAGCGAAAGGGTCTGGGCTGATGTAAACGGAACAACAAACATCAACAAAGTGGGGCTAAAATAGAATCACCCTGAGCACAAGCATGTGAACAAGGAAGCGCCTAAGCAGCCACATTACRAGGAAAGCTCTCTTGCCCTTGCTAGGAAGTCAGCGTGCCGGGGGGCCTCTCTGAAGTGCCTGTACACTCGCGCACGTAGCATGGCAAGAAAATGGAGGGATTAGAAGTCTGTACGAAGTTATAGAGCTACAATCTCATTGGGATCACAGAGACATGGTGCGAAAGCTCACATGATGCCCAGTGATAGCTGCAGTGGATGGCTACAGGCTCTTTAGGAAGGACAGACAATGCAAAACTGGAAGGAGTGGCTGATACCCTAGAGGGCTGTGCCGTCATTCARCGGGCTGGAGAAATGGGCTGAGAGGAACTTCAAGAAGTTCAACAAAGGGAAGTGTGAAGTCCAGCACCTGAGTAGGAATAACCCCATCCATGAGTACAGGCTGGGGCCTGATCAGCTGGAGAGCAGCTCTGCAGAGAAGAGACCTGGGACACTAAGTTGAATATAGGACAGCAATGTATACCTGTGGCAAAGAAGACCAACAGCATCCTGGGCTATATGATGAAGACTGTTGCCAGCAGGCCAAGAGAAGTACTCTGGAGTACTGTGTCCAGTTCTGAGCTCTTCAGTACAAGAAAGACATGGATTTATTCGAGCAAATCCAGTAAAGGTCCACCAAGATGATTTAGGGACTGGAGACTCTCTCATACAAGGAGAAGCTGAGAGAGCTGAGACTGTTTAGCCTGGAGAGGAAAAGGCTCAGAGGGATCTTAGGAATGTTTATAATTATTTGATGGGCGGGTATAAAGAGGATGAGGTCAGACTCTTCTCAGTGGTGCCCAGGGACAGGATGAGAGGCAATGGGCACAAACTGAAACACAGGAATCATAGAATCATAGAATCAGTAAGGTTGGAAGGGACCTCTGGAGATCATCTAGTCTGACCACCCTGCTCAGCAGGGTCACCTAGAGCATGGTAGACAGGGTTGCATCCAGGCGAGCCTTGAAGATCTCCAGAGAAGGAGACTCCACAACCTCTCTGGGCAACCTGTGCCAGTGCTCCGTCACTCTCGCAGGGAAGAAATTTCCCCTCACGGTCAGGCGGAACTTCCTGTGCTTCAATTTCTGCCCATTGCCTCTTGTCCTGTCACACGGGACAACAGAAAGGAGTTTGTTCCCGTCCCCTTGACACCCTCCCTTCAGGTACTTGTACACATTGATAAGATCCCCCCTCAGTCTTCTCTTCCGCAGGCTGAAGAGGCCCAGCTCTCGCAGCCGTTCCTCATAGGGCAGGTGCTCCAGCCCTCTGATCATCTTTGTAGCCCTACACTGGACGCTCTCCAGTAGCTCCATGTCTCTCTTGTACTGGGGAGCCCAGAACTGGATGCAGTACTCGAGATAAGGCTCCACCAGGGCTGAGTAGAGGGGGAAGATCACCTCCCTCCACCTGCTGGCAACACTCTTCCTAGGGCTGTCACTGGTGCCTAAGGTTATTTTTCCCTAGGTGCAGGACTCGGCACCTTGTTGAACCTCAGGATGTTCCTCTCTGCCCAACTCTCCAGCCTGTCCTGGTCTCTCTGAAGGGCAGCACAGCCCTCAGGTGTGTCAGCCACTCCTCCCAGCTTGGTATCATCAGCAAACTTGCTGAGAACGCACTCTGTCCCCTCCTCCAGGTCACTGATGAAAAAGTTGAACATGATGGGAACCAGTACTGAGCCCTGGGGGATGCCACTAGCCACAGGTCTCCAACTGGACTCCATGCCACTGATGACAACCCAATATTCAAATTCCATTTGAACATAAGAAGAAACGTCTTTATTGTTAGAGTGGTTGAACTTTGGAATAGGTTGCCCAGAGGGGTTGTGCAGTCTTCATCCTTGCAGATATTCAAAATCTTACTGGACACAGTCCTGGTCAACATGCTCTAGCTGACGCTGCTTGAGCAGGGGGTTTGGACCAGATGATATCCAGAGGTTCCTGTCAAACCTAACTATTCTGTGATTCTGTGAACCACTAGGCAATGTCCAGGCCTGTTTTTTCCCCATATTCCAGAACACCATTCAAGGTAAAGTCATAAGGAGTCAAGAACAGAAATAAATTCCCCTAAAAAGTAACAATATCTTCTATTAATAGTTAATACCGAAAATTATTAGATTACTAGGACATGCTTTAAAACATGCATTTATCTGTTCTAGCCAAGTCAGGATATTAGAAAAATCTCTAGACCTGTCATTGATGTATTCTCCATTGCTGTGAATTTGATTTTCCAATGTGAAGTTGAAGACAAAATGGGAGACCTCCTCATTTCGAAAATGTTTCACTCGGGATGCATACTCGTCTGACTGCAGATGTTTAATGACATCAGGAAACCACACAGATAAGCCGTAGTAGCTGTGAAAAACAGCAAATATTCAGTCACAAATCTCACACGTTCAGAAATCTATGCAAGGTGAGAATGAGCAGCTTTCTCATCCATTTACTTATGCAGTGGTTGAATTTGGTTAATGTGTGTAAAAAATAGATCCAGACCGGAATTAATTTCTGTGTGAAGCCAATGTGCGAGGGCCCTGGAGGTACTAACAGCCGTCACCACCCTTGCCTGGCCTTCCCCTGGGCCTCCCTCCACCCTGCCTAGGCCCAGGACCCCATTTCAGTCCAGCCTGGGTCCTCCCCAGTGATGTCTCAGTGGTGCCAGGCTCAGTCACTGGCCCCATCGATCCCGATCCCAACCCACGGGTGATCGCCCAGCCTTGGCTCATTGCTGTCTCCACAGAGGTGCCCATGGCTGGGCTGCTCCTGATTGTCCCCCAGTGACCTTACCGCCACCTTGCAGGGCRGTAGGATGGGTTCTGGCAGCGAAGACTGGCCTGGCCACCCTGGGGAGGCCTCACTGCTACTGGCCTCAGTGGGGTCCTGACACAAAGCCTGGAGCTTTGCATAGACTGGGGACAGTGAGAGATAAGAAGAAAAAGTCTTTTCTAGCATCTGGTAGAGGAATTCATGATCTGACCACTGACACTTTGTCTTTGGACTAAAAAAAAGGAAAGGAGCTCTATTGGAGTGCCAAAACCAAAAGTAAGCTGGGATTTAGTACACTGAATGTTCTCTGAAGTGAGCAAGTCATTTTTGAAGCAGGAGACTGTAGGAGAATTGTGAAGGCTCTCTCATGCAAGAAACCCTGTAATGGAGAAAAGTCAGTGTGTTTTATGGAGTTACATGGCATGATTGCGTTTGCCTTTAGATACAAACACGTAAGCTACAGCAGCATCTGTCTGCAATGACGCCAGTGAGCTTTGGAATGGATAACAATACCAAGAACATCTCTTGAATAAATCAAGTCTAGCCTGAAGACTCCTGTTTTAAAATACATACTTTTTTAAAAGTTAAAGTGGGTAGAGTAGCAAGCTTATATTTTTAAAATGTTGAAGCAGGCACAGTCCTTCTATATTTGCTGATTCCCTGCATGAAAATGTTCAAAGATCCTGACCTACAGAAGATGCCAATTGTCTTAAACCATATGTTCTTAATGAATCAGGCTTGCCACCAAAAATAGACTAACCAATAAACATAACATTGTGTGGAAAGATAATTGAATAAAACTTTTCCAAAGAAAAAAGATAATCATAGTGACAACGATTTGCATGCAGATGATTCCTCTGTCTGCCAAGTCTACCAAAATCGGTTTAGGGTCTGAAGCATTCTTACCCGAAAGACAGGGTGAACCATACAGCTGTAAGTTTGATTGTATTATCCTTCACCGGGTAGTTGAAGCACCTCATAAATGTCAACCAAATCTGTAAATCATTAGGAGATATATTTATTTTAAAAATATTTTGAACAATTTTGTTAAATGACAGAAGCTTTTGTACTCTGGTTTTCTTGCTTCTACAGGGTATTAGGGAGAACAGATTAGCTCTTTGATACTCAAGTTATACTGTATTTGTGATACAAGAAAATTAATCTCTGGCTATAACCAAACTCTGCAAGTTTTGTTTCTTTCTGGCCTGTTTTTACTTGGTTTATTAATTTACCTCTACAGACTACTTCAAACTTTCCTGTCAATTTCACTGTCACAAATAAACCTGACCAAGATCCTCTCAGAAGTGTTTCCTTCTCACCTCCCAGTATCATACTGCTTTAAGTTTAGACAAGCTATACTCCATAATTCAATAGGACACACAAATCAGAGTTTGATTTGTCATAACCTATCACAGCTGGAAACTGGYCCTTTAACTATGTGAGGAAAAGCTGAGACAGAACCTCTACAGCAGAGATGACTGAGAATGGAGTTTTCCTCTCTCTCAAGGTCATTTTCTGCTTTTGGAGGTAAGAGGGAATCTGCCCTGACAGTTTTTAGCATACATCATGTACCAAGGAAGACATCCTGACCCAGGCGCTAGTCCAGTGGAATAACAAAGACATGGGATAACAAAGCTGCAATTTCTTAAGAGTTTTTTTTAGTAACAAAGCCAAATCATAACATTTCCATTTTCATCTACTCCAGTTTTGGACAGATAACTTTAAATGTAGACAGTTGCTGGATTTTTTTCATAGTGAAAGGGCAGTTTTTGAAGCAAAACAATTATGATTGGAAATACGTGATGAGCCCTAGTTTACAACACTTCTGCTTAGCTCTGGAAAGCTTTAAGATGTCAGATTTTTCAGAGCTGTTAAAAGTTCTTTCAGACATTTTTAGTGTTTTTTTTTTAATTAATAAGACTTTTCTCAGTTTTTTATTACAAGGTTCAAAGTTATTGTGCAATGTTGTCTTAAAAAAAAAAGAAAAAAAAGGATGTGGAACACAGTCCCAGCAAGCTTGTATTAATGAAATAGTTCTGAAGTAGTTTTCTCGCAAAACATTTGACATGTACTAAAAATACATGCAGATACAATGCCTTATAAAAGTTTTATTGATATTCATCTACATAATTTATTCATAGCTTTACTGTTTGTAAGTAAGGTGGCCACTTCAACTTCCTGCTGATAATTCTTCACCTCATCATATACGACCTTTTTCCATAGGTATATATTAATATGCATTGCCAACACATATTATATTGGGGTGTTTGGGTGCATGTGTATATAATTAATAACCATCACTTGGGTAAGGGCTGATGCAGCATTTTCCTCCTCAGAGGTTGAAAACAGCATCTCTGCGATTTACCTATACCTCTCTGGGGTCACAAAATGGGAATCTTACAATGGTTTCTGAATTCTTCAGTCACAAGGAAAGCATAGCGTTGCAGCTGCCACCAGCTTGAGCTTGGCCAATCAAGCCCATTTCCAAACACTAACTAGAAAACATAATAAATACAGAACTAAGAGAGATGCTGTTACTTACACCATATAGCTCTGTGCGAATTCTAACAAAACATCTCCTGTACCACGTTCCTGTATCACTCTCGATTTCTATGAGCTCATCTATCTGCTTTGGAGTTTTGATTCTGTTAACCTAGAAATAAAAACAGAACAGCAAAAATTCGCATTTTCTTGAGGCATTAACTGCACATCAAGGAATTCTACAAAGTTTTAATAGCTCCCATAAACTAAGAATGAACAAATACTAAATCTGTGTCTATATTAGGAATGCTTTAAAAGTATAAAGGAATAGTTGCAYGCTATAGCATCGAAACATCTGCTATGGGTGCAACTGTATTGGAAAAACTGTATGTCCAAATCATACAGGAAATTCATCTCCTCTGAATGAAGCAAGCTGTAACTGCTAGGTTTTGCCATGGTGTTGCTGTATATCTCTAACACCACAAAGGATAAAACATTCATTAAACCCTCAGGTAAGCTTACCTATGTCCCAATCTTGTTGTCAAGCTGTTTCTGACTTGCAATGACTATATCTCTGAAAGTCTACTGATTTTTTTTTTAATACTGTAAGAAAATCAAAAGTATTTGAAATATCAATTTGAAATTAATAGTTGAATAACACTTTTCTTCTGTTATTATTTCTTGTAGTGATAGACTGGGAAGTCTCCTGTCCATTTGATACTGATTTTTACTATCATTTTCAAAGAGAAGAGAAAAAGTTAGCTGACATGGTCTGGAGCCACATGTATTATTGCTGTTATAAAGAATTGTCTACTTCACCCAAAATAAAATGAGATAAACACACATCTAGGAAAAATACAGAATTCCCAGTGAGAGAGAATACAATGCTGTCTACTCTGCTAATTTTCACTTGCAATCTCCTGTGTGGCAGAATAAGAATGTGCTCCATCATCTTAGACCAACAGAAAGAGAATGTAAAGAAAATAAATAAAGTAATAAAATGGGAAAGGGGACTGATATATGAAGAGGGTCAGAGCAACAGATGAGGAATTCAGTTTTGGCAGTAATTTCTGCCAAACAGGTAGCAATGTCTCCTGTTTCACCTAATCCACCCCTGGACCTGGGACTCTAGTGGACCCCACCACCCAGAGATGTATCATTGGGGATTCCAGGACACCAGAGATCTGCAGCCTTGATTGTATACCTCTAGTTTTCAGTCTGCTGCTCCTATAGATACACATTGTTCAAGAACTGGCAGACTCATCCCATGAATAAAAACAGCAAAGTGTTTTAACCTGGAATACAGTAGCTCACTGTCTTGCCAAACGATGACTATATCAAAAACCTGTATGTTTCTCATCACACCTCTTCCAACAGCAACAATCCTGTCCGCATCATTCAGTTGGTTTTCAGCTTTTCTTAAAGTGCTTTTATTGAGTACTTTATACAAAAGTTTGAGATGAATTCTCCAAGATTATTTAAGACCTTGTACATAAGGACATCTTCACATACTCTTGTGATGCCCCTCTTGGCAGAAAGGACGGGCCTTTTGAAACACATTTTATAAGCAAACATAGCTCTGGTAGGCTGAGATGCAGCCTTTGCGTTGTCCTGGACACCTGACTCGTCTGGAGCTGGGAAAACTGGGGGGAATTGTATATCCCAGGAACACTGCATATAATCTCAGGACAAAAAGCCAAAAGGCTTTTACAGCCATTTAACATAAGAAATATTCTTTTGAATCAGGCCAATGATCCATCTGTCCCAGTACAAATTCAGCTTCCAGTATATTAAAATAYGAAAGAGAAAAAAGATAAATATATTACTTATTTCAGTGAAAAGAGAGTTTCAGTGTAGTAGCTAGAAATATGGAATTCCTTAAATTATACAAAATAAAGACATGTTGCAAAGTAAAAGGTCTGCTAAAAGAAGATCATTTAACACATGGCAATGAATTTTGGGTTTAGGGGTAGGAAAGCCTTTTTTTACTTACCTATTTAAACCAACCAATCCAATGAACATACATTTTAAGGACCCAGAAAGATAATGTTTAACACKTGGGTAGTCCCACAGTAGAAGATACTATCAACTTCTTGCTCTGTTAGAGTCACTGCTCTCAGGAGAGATTTTCAGAACTATKAAGAACAGTCAGCTCCACAATTTCCATGGTCAGTCACTATGAGCTCCATTTTGGAGTTCCTAACKCTCAACAATTCATCAATTTATGCCATTTCTACTTTAAAACTTTGAAGATAAAATCCTCAGTAATATGAGTAATAAGAATAAATATGACTTGTGAAGAAGCTTCTAGGAAAATATGGTATCAAAATAGTAAGAGAAATATATCAAAGACAGTATACTAAAACTATACTAATAATGAAGAGTAAAAAGTTACATCAGTTGTAGAATTAGAGAACATACATTCCTCTCTGATGAAACTAGTGACACAAATTGGAGGAAAGTATTAACACATTTATAAGTTAGATATAATGATACTGGATGAAGCAATGAAGCTTCAGAAAGGTAGGTGAATAAATTACTGGGACAAAAGGTCACAATATCCTTGATTAATTTAAATTTTAAGAAATAGAGTCAAAAAAGGATGTCCCAAGCAAATTACACAGACGTCCTTTGCACTGTGGGCCTACAAAGTGCWAATATTGTCCAAGAGGAGACAATGATGATAAGTTACCATTTTCTAATCGTATCAACACAAGCTTACATTAGGGACCATTACCAAAGTACAGCCCTGACRTACAGTCCAGTATTTCTTATCCTTGGACTTTTTGAAATCAAGATAGGAGTTTTCCCAATGCTTATGGCACAGACTGTCAAAAATCCCAAACTGCTTGGGTTTTTTCCCTTATTCATGCAAAGAGAAAATTGTATCAAAGATTGACARATTAACTAAAATAGATATAATACTGAGTGTAACATGAGTCAGTGTTACATTTTAATAACTGTAGAGAGAAAGACTTATCAGATCACGAGAACTGGAGATGCTAAGTACATGCTTTCTTTTCATTTCTGTGCCCAGGTGCGATCATGTCAAACTGCCGTAAGACTGCCTTGAACAGCTGATCCTTCCCACCACCTTTTGTGCCTCCTCCCTTTTCCCAGCACATTCCTGTCTTCTTCCTTGTGCCTAAACTAACCCTATAGGTGGATAGGTCGATGCCATGGCTGACCATGCAGTAAATCAGTGAGCATCAACTCTGGCAGAAGAAAAATAAAAACCAACTGGGAGCAGGAATGCTCCTTTTGAAAGTAACTCAGACTAGCATAAGCCAATTGGGGAATTACACTCTAATGCTACACTGCTAGCCAAATCCCTTTACTCATAAATATCAGAAAATGCAATAATGTTAGAGTGAATGGCAATACGGGTATGCCACTAGTGTATAAATTATGGAGGTCAAATGTGATAGATATGCTAACCAGCCTTCTTTCAAGCTGAATATAGCAGTTTTAAGCATCTTTTTAGAATAAATTAAATGCAGGCAATGGAAATCACATGCAAGGCAATAACTTGCAAATCTGAATGGACTAAAGTTACATGGTCAGATGGTCATTCCTTGAGACTGTCTGAAAATTTAGAACCTTTAAGAGGATTTCTTAATTGAGTTACATGTGCATTAGAGCAAGAAGAAATCCTCTGGAATAAGAAAAATCCCACACATAGGCCTGAGAGGCAGTAGAGTGCCAACATTCCCATAAAACACAAATGGCTGGAAAGGTGGGATGGATTTCTGAGCAAGAAAATGCCTACTGCTGTTTGGTTCTACTGTGTTCACGGAAATAAAATTGTGTATATTCTTCATAGATTAAGATATTCTTTATAAATAAGGAAGATTGCATTAAAAAAAGCTCTACATCTGAACTATCAATTTTTCCTCCAAATGGAAACAATCCAGCAATATTTCCAATACAGCCTTTTCCTTAGATCTTGAAGYCAACAAAACAACAAGAAAGAGTCAAGCTTCCAAGGTATTTCGAAAAAAAAAATTGAAAAATTAATGTTATTTTTAAAATAACTATGAGCTGATGAAAGTGAAAAATCATTTGAAAAAATTTAAAGGAACAATTGGACTTCTACTATGTGCTTATTGTGAATATTAACGTTGAAGTAAATTTAATAAAAGATCACAGCTGGAGTCTATCAGTATAGATCAGTACAATGGAAAATATCACACTACAAGTTCACATGGTCCAGAATATGCTGATATCTTAACATCTGCTCAATATATAACAATGTCAATAGAAATTCAGTTCTTATGTTTAGAAATCTAGGGTACAAATGTTTTCTTCTCTCTTTAGCACGTAGAGAGATAATACTGATTGCTTAAACACTGAAGACCTTGCCAATCAGCAAGCTGGRTGATACTCTAAGAGATTAGCTTTAAGAGCAATACTCACTGTGAAAACTTTTTCAGGCTGTCCACGAGCACGCATGTTTGTGTCATGAATTTGCTTGAGGATCATCCAGGCTTCATCATGTTTTCCAACCTAAGTGTTTGATCAAACCATTTAAAAATACATATATATTCGGATTAAGATATCTGCTATAGTCACTGAACAATCTTAATTGTTATAATGATATTATGAGTTAAACATAGAAGTAAGTTTGATTGGAATCTATTTTGAAAGTTATACCTCCAGCAAGAACCGAGGACTTTCTGGCATGAAGGTGAGGGCTACCACGGAAGAGACACAGGGCAGTGCACAGACGATCACAAACACTCGCCAGCTGTGGAACTGATAGGCAGAGCCCATGCTGAAACTCCAGCCTGTGAAAGAAGAAATGCATAAAACGTAGAGAAATAAGGATTATTGTATTTTGGAGTCTGCAGCTTCTTCAAAATGGGAAACAAGTCTGTATATGGAACTCGGTTCATCTGTTCTATTCCCACAAATATCAAAGATTCCACAAATATTCCTAGATTATGAATTTTAAACTCTTGCATATGACTAGTCATGTTGGAAAATGTTCAGATAAGACAAGATGGGAGACTTCCTTAAACTTAGATTAAGGAGTGTCTTTCAAGTCACTTGGCAAACCTGTACGAAGGTARTTACATGAGTCAAACAGGGACACCATTGCAATCCTCATACCTAAGATTTTGTACATAAAAAAGCAATAGCTTTGTATGAATATTGGAAGAAGGGAGAATTAAACTAAAAACCTACACTCACACAACACATTTTACGGAATTTTGTGTCCTCCAGGAATGCTGCATCTGACAGAGCTTGGGTACTATTAAAGGAAGAGCTTTTTTCAAAAAACAATTCCATCAAACTATATTATTTTTCACCAATAAACACTGACAAAATCAAAGTCTAACTGGCATCTCCAAGTCTTCCTCTTAATCAGAAGCTGTTTAAAGTACTGATGAATATTAGGTACTGATTCTTACAGCAAATTGCTAGCAATAAACAAGAAAGGAAGAAAAAKTAATAATGTGAGAAAAGCATTTGTACAAAATACAATTGAGGTCTACAGTAACATGCTTTCAGACTTCTAGAAACAGAAACACTAAAACCAGAGTAAATTATTCATTAAAAACTCAATGTTCTTCGATCATCTTTAAATAAGCAGGAACCTTATAATTTGACATTAAAGTACTAGGATATCATTCACATTTGAGTTAATTTACTTTTAAGTTTTTTTTTTTTTTTGGGGGGGGGGGGGAGGGTAAAGGTCTTTCTGAAAAAGTACTTCCACTCCACTACAAGTAGGTATGGTTAAGGTCAATGGTTCTTTCAGATATTGATGATTAGTATTTTGGAATTTTGAGAATAGTTTTCATTGCAATGTTCGCTGTGGGTTTTTTTTATATTATTGAATAACCTAGGAATAATAATTATGTATACATAAGATTACAGAGGATGATAACTGGAATTTTAAGGTTTCCAACTGTGCTCTAATTATTATAATAACTATTATTAACTTTTTTGACAAAGAGTTAATTTCAACAATCTTAATGAAATAAGAGACTCTCAGAATTTAACAAAATGTAATAAATAAAGCATTCACAGGGCCTAGCTTCTGTTTCCATCTTGTTTCAGAGCACTATACAACACCCTAAAATCTGTGAAAAGCAAACTGAAAAAAAAAACCCTGTAACTGGATGTACAAATCCCCCTAGTATTTAGGCTTCCATCTGAATTTGGCAACCTTAACCCTGAAGTAGGGAGAGATGATATAAAGAGATTACGAAAAAAGAACAGAAAAAAAATCTTCTTTGAAAAACTAATTTTGAAATATCTCTGAGTGCTGACTAATAACATGAAGTAGAATCCATTTTAAAGACAGATTGAGAAGAAAGCAAAAGGAAATATGGGAAAACTTGTATGTGAAACTGCAGGGCTACTAGTTCAGCTTTTTAATAAAATATCTGATTGAGTGGAATATTCTGACTGGACTACAGCAACAACAGGATTTTTAAAAACCTAAGAATTTCTCTTAAGAAAGAGAAAAATGTGATTYGGATAATTACCCAGTCCATGAGTCTGGCTTCAATATAGCAAAATCTTTAAAGTAAAATTTTGAAGCAAAAGTTATTAAAATAAGAGYAGAATCTAAAAATAACAATAAATAYAGAAACAGCTACAGGAAGAAAATGAGATACCGACTAATGAAAGAGCTGATGCCAGATTCATCTGAGCTCTTTCTCTGATAACTGATTTTTCTAGACAGAAGACRTGTGAAATTTAATCTGTCTGGATGTCAGTAAACAACTGACACCACATGGCACCGAACAGGCTATTAGATAGTTCATCTGTTAAATAGTGTATTTTGGAATTTAAAGATAATTTGGGAAGGGAAGGAAGTAAGGGAGGAAAGGTTTAAGGTGAGTTAATAAAGCAACCAGAGAACATATTTGTGCTTTGGACATTGTGTATATATTTTATCATAATCATTCTTCCTCTTCATTATATATGTTAAACTACAGTGCAAAATCACCTAATAGGGGACTCACAAAATGATTTCGTTTTGGTCGCGTCCGTCTGCCGTCAGCCAGCAGCTTGCGAGGGCGGGCGGCACCCTCCACCCCAGCGCGGCCGAGCTCCTGGGCGACGGCGTTCGGAACCGGCCCTGCAGCACCCGCRGCCAGCAGCGCATTCACACGCCGGTTCACGCTTTGGAAGCTCTAACTGCACAAACAGTACTTCTGCTGTAAAATGAAATCACCCGGGCTTCATCCCTGTTACWAAACTAAGACAAAATCTTGTGCTCTAGAGCCAGTCCTAGAAAATCCCAGTAAGGGATTTCTAAGGTTAAGTGAACCACACTACATTTAATTAAAAGCAATGACCKTTCATCCTTGCTGTCATCCAGACAACCCGCAAGTTATCTTTTTTACACATCTCTCCTCAAAATACCCAATGGATTGTATAATAAAAGCTTCATTATGGTTTGTATTGCTTGTATTATGCTTTTTTTTCTCTTTGTATTGTATTAGCTGTTGCAATTTATCTCATGATTTAATATATCTGCTGAACTAATGATAATAGTTAATACCAGAATCATAAGAAGAAATCAGTAGGGAAAAAGCAAAGGAATTGTTGCCACACAGCTCTCTTGAGCCTGCTCTTCTATCTATTCCACAGGGAGCAAAACAAACATTTTTTGAATGCAGAGCAAGTTGAGATTTATTCTTACATTTAGCACATCACACTTTCCTAGGTCATGAGCTAATCTGGAAAATGGAGCCATTAGACTAGTTCTGATTTTAGCTCTCAAATTTAAAATTAGCTTTCAGGCCCACTGTCTGTACATCTTGAAACCACATGGAAGTGTGCTCTTGGCCGTAACTCAATTCCCTTCTCCTCTCCTTGATTTATGATACAACAGCAAAGAGACAGGAGCTCCCTTTGGTTGCGTTCAGAGCACCGCGCAACAAGTGCCAGACTTCACCCCTGCTCTTGGCTACGCCGTACTCCACTGTCATTAATCTTGAAATCGGTGGCAGGTTCCGATGCTTTATGAATTGTTAARACTCTCGGCCCAAACGCATCCTGGGAGCAATTTGCTGTAGAGCAACAGCAAATCCGCAGTGCCTCGGGCTGAAGTCACTGCAGCAGCCACCTTGCTGAGTATCACCTCCTCGCTTCACTGATTACTAGGAGAGACCAAGCGAGTCACAGGCACCGCAATCACTGATGACAGAACCATAGCGGCATGCGGCAGAGCAACAGCAAAATGTACCGAGATGCTAATCTATATATAATCACCAATGTTGAATTCAATGTCAACGAAAACTTTTTTCCCCTAACACTACATTCGATCTACTGCAGAATAGTAATAAACTGAAAAAATATTTTAAAGTTCTTGCTCCAAACGAAGAAGAACATTTCTGTCATAGACATCTTGGATTAAGAGAGGTGTATACCTATCCTTATTTTATAAATCCTGAATTTTATAAATATATGTTAATTGAGAAACAGCAGGTTTCAGGGACGAGTATCATCTTTCACAGTGATTAGGTGACCAGAGAGTCTACCTAATGACAGGAGACTAAAGAGCATGGCTTGCTTAACTTTTGAAAACGAAGGCTAAAGGGGAACATGATCACTCCCTACACATTCACATGGGTTACACTGAAGTGCAAAGTGAGTAATGAAAATACAGGTGCATATTGACTGCAAATAGATACAAGCTGGCAAAGGGATGGTTTCTGAYGACAAGAGGAATAAAGTTCTGGACTACCTTTTTAAGATAGTTATGTGGGTAAAGAAAGCCTAACTGAATTTAAGATGCAGCYTACAAAAATGATTTTATGGCATGGTTATCTAAAGACTGTCTAGTCTCGGTAGTTTTTTTTTTATTCATCAGGTAAATAGGAATTGGAGGCACAAGATTCATGACGGTGTCAGAAACTGTCAAAAGCAAGTCTGCACCATCATAAAAAAAACCCATAAAACTCTTGATAGATTGAGGGAGGGAGTAGCGGCAAGAACAGCACTAAATTAGGGGGCAGCGCAGTCAAGTAACTTAAAGGAATTCATAGATGCTATAGATTCTCCTGCAGAGTCCTTTCTGTGATTTTATAATGTTGCTTACATCCATTTTATCGTATACATTTTGGTCAGAATCTAGTTCTATAGCCTTAATTTATCTTTTTTAATTTGGGGAAATTTCCAGTAAAGAAAATGTATGATTGCTCCACATTGCCACGTGATGGCAGTGTTACTGTACTTAAGAAAAATAATCAGTAAAAAAAAAATCAGTAAAGAGTTCTATTATTAAATGTAGTTTTTCTTCTTAGTATTTCTGAAATCTAAAGATGAATTTCTGAATTCTGGAGCTAAATCAGAATTATAAAGAAAAGGGGAAATATTTTACACCTGACAGCACGGAAATACACATTATTGCATTTGTATTTAGTCTGTCCTGGCATTCCCAGGTTTAACTGTGAGCAACATCTATGACTTAGCGCAGACCTTTTAGTGGTACTCTTTGGAGTAATGCTAAAGCATCCCTCAAACTGAAACAATGAATTCAGCCAAGTTATATTGGTGAGGAATCTCTGTTAGGTATTTTTATAAGACTGMGTGAAATACATCCTTTCTAAGAAGTGTAGCTACGTCTTCAGAATTATTACGTAGGTATATTAATGTGAAATTGCAGCAGCACAAAGTAGAACTCCTGTCTTTTATATGATTAGATTACTAATATCACCCATGCAAGGCAGTGGTATTTTTAGCCTGTATAGCTAGGCAGATACGCTATAGGCCCACTGGTTCAGCAGGTCAGCTGCTGATAATTTTTGCAGAAGAGAATCTGGCAACAAAAGAGAAGAGTTGAAGTGTAGCAGACCACGATGGAGGCACCTTACCAAAGCTGCATGTAGAAGACTGTCTAATTCCTAGTAACACTAGTCTGCCTCTCTAGTCAACAAGTCCCTGAGAGTCATAAAGATTAGCAGTTCAATAAAAGAAGAAAGTAAGTGTTAAACAGATATATTTTATAAATATATGAAATACCTAGCTCAGACTTGGTTTGATGACACTTAAAACTTTGATTAAAAGTAACAGAACATTTTCTGAAGATACATTTCCCCTCCCACACAGGTGGGAGTTGCCAATCACTGACACCCACCACTTTCTTTTCATGCCACTGATCCTGATCTGCAGTCCAGATCATCAGGCTACACATCTTTCCCTTATGACATTATCTGCTACTTAGACATACACCAGCTCAGTTTCAAGGCAGGCTGACCTTGCACAGAAAATGATTTGCTCTCTAATAATATCAGACATAAATCCTCTAACCAGTGCCCGGCACTGCAGAACAGGCGAGGCCTCCAGTGGTACAACCTCTGGACAGTGACATCAATACTGTTTTTTTAAATGTTTCTAATACTTGCTGTAGTGCTGCCCAGAGTATGTGCTCTGTTACGTCCTGCCAGCTGAAAAGGAGGTTTGTGGATATGCATACTTCATAGGGCCCAAGGTTCATTCAGGTTTGGTGATGATATGAAGTCAACCTTTCTTTTGAGTATATGTATACTCTATGCAGCATGTAGAGCTATAGATAGATTAGGTTTCTGTTTCCTTGCAATAGGAATGCTAATATAAATCTATGGCAGGCCTCATACAAAACCTATAAAAATTAGTTTTATGTCAGAATATGTAACAATGCTGGGGGGCGGGGGGGAAGAGGGAAGCTTTAAAGTCATTCTATGTRTGGATTGCAATCTATCTTAAACCTGTTTTTCTTTTGGTTCTGATCAAGATGCTGTGACTCACAAGATGTAAACAGAGGCGAGAAATTCATCTCCAAAATGGCATAGGCGATGGATGGATGCAATCATGATAGAGAATTAAAGCAACAGCAAGCAATAGGTGAAATGCAGCTACAGCTGCTGGTCATGCCATCTGTCTAATCCTGRCAGATGCTAAAGGTGGCAAAGGATGTTTAATTAGTGGTCTATTTATGACTATAATACACAGGATCTTACTTGCCTTTCTAGCTAGAGAAAAAGGAATGCATGTAGAGACTTGAAGTAGGTGGTTGTCAGTGCTGAGCCTCATGGGCATGGCTATCTCTATCTTGAATTCAGCAAAGGAAGTTATTCCTGTACCTCATTTTTCTTCATTGGAAAGGATACTGGACTGACTAAACAAAACAGAAATACGATTAAGGGAAAATCACTCATCAGCAATTTACAGAGCTTCCCCTACTCTCTCTATCTGTGCGAAAGCCCAGGTAGCTTTTGCTTTTACCTAAGAAGTATTGAGAGAGACTGACGGCGATTACAAAGGCAAACTCAATGCATTCCTGCCCTTAAGTTTTCAAGACTTCATTTTTATGGAGTCTCATAGGACAGAAGGGAGGATATACAGAACCAGAAAGAAAGGACTTTCAAACTGAACTGACCAGTGATAAATGTATTTCCTATTCCTCCTATATTCTCTGCTTCTGTGGACTATTCCAATGACTCAATAGTTATAACAAACAGAGGCATAAGAGTAAGGAGCTTTGACAAGAGGCAGCTTACAGCAGTTTCAGAATTAATTCTGTCTCTTCTGCACTTACTATGTGAACATAGAAAAGCAAGACAATACGTAAAGTAAATTTGACTCCTCAAAACTTCCGTGTGGTGGCCTGGGTCTTTCCGTCCCCAACAGTGGAAACGTCTTGTGTTAAATGCTAAATTTGGTAGAATAAGCAGCAACAGAGCTAGTGTTCACAAGTCAAATTAATATACAACTTTATATAACTAAAAAAGGCATCACAACAAGAGGATTCCTGTACACTTTACAGAGATAGACAAATTATCTTTTTGCTCACGTAATGCTGAAATTAATATATTTTAATGATTATCTGTACAATCAGAAAGCACATTAAGGAGAAGAAAGGAAGATCTTGGCAGACACTTGGCAGGAACATAGGATTATTCCCATAAGACCAGTTTGCAGGGCTTCTCAGCATCCAGTTTCACCCAAACATGAGACTAAGACACACCACCACCACCATCTGCCATTAACACCCGTAACTACTCATAACTACACTGTGTCCTCAAAGGCTTATAATAAAAGTGTATCAACTGTGAAAATGAGATAGAGTGACTATTTCAAAATTACAAAGAACAATGGTTGTTCTATCTATTATAAACTTAATTTGGGAAGAGAACAAGAGATATTTAAAGGGCTCAAAATGAAAAGGCAAAAGGGTACCAAAGGGGAGACAAAGAACTGCATTGAGCCTAGGTCCATTTGGCCCAGCACAATCAAATGAAAGCTTTACATGAGGAAAAATTCCAATCCAGGGAACAAAGATTGAGACACACTGTTTTGATAAGATACATTACAACTTAGACCTTTAAGAAGGGAGTGACACCAATACTCCAAAGCTTCTGAGTTCCACCTACAGCAACTGGAATACGCAGAATATAAAAGGCAACTGGACTTTTCAGGGAACATTCTGGTTTGAACTGGGAGCTATAAGAGTCAATTGACAGCAAAGAGGCTGAGAGGAAATGAAGATTCTTCTCCACGCTAACTTATTTGTTTTATATAGAAGTATACTTGTTTGTTTATTCATCTTAGTTAATCTTCAAGCCACCATTCTCCATAACATCATTAAAGTAATTACAAGGCAAATCATTGGTATTTTGCAGAGTTTGATTGGGCCTTTTATGCTACATCCATCTATATAAAACAAGAACAGTAGTACTTACATCAGCTAAGTCCTAACTCAGTGCTTAAAGCTCTCAGGAGGCACCAAAATAAAAAAATCAGAGCCAAAATGTGTTGAGTTTGGGAGTGGACTATCTGAATTGATAAGGAAAGACATTTATATGAGATGTAGAGCCATTACCCCACATGGAGAGAGRGAAAGTATATCAAAATAGTATATAAAACTAGTGTAAAGCCCTCTACATAGTTTCTTGACATACCTGCATACCTCATTCATAAGAGGATTAGGACTGTTCTCCAAAATCTGGTTGGCCCTTGAAAGGTGGTCAGCTGACATGGGATCATACAGAGCWTTGTGAGCCTCTCCTGGACAGAGATATTTTCTGTAACCATTCACTGCTCCCATCAATATGATACTAAATGAATGTAAGGGCGAAGAGCAAAGCATTTCACCCACAGGTGATACCGAGGATACCATGAGTATGGAGTAGAGACAACCTTGTAGTCCTCTACTTCTGTTTGCTTAACTTTGGCCGCTTAGCATTTTCCGTTCTCAAAACAGGGAGAAACAATAGAAACACGCTTTATTCARACATCATGCTGATGCAAATGTCTCCACCTGGCCATCACCATGCAGGATCCAATTTCACATTTAACTGTGAGTTACCTTAGCAATTCTGTGCTGAACACAACCCCAGTGCAACTATCTTGTAGAGCTGGAAATCTAGCAAAGCACTTCAATGCAGAAATGAAATGCTTTGGCTTAGGACATTCCTAAGGAGTTCCAGCTCTGTCCTGAATCATTCTGCCAGATCTCAGACACTTGTTACCAAGAGTCAAGCCTGAATAACTTCTTCATGGCTTCATTCTGAATGCAAGTATCATTATACTGCCTGGAAAGAGAGCACATACTCACTCAGTACAGTCCTTGGAAAATGAGGTAAGTGTTATACACCAGACAGCATGGATTTTACTCTGTTTTCAGCAGAAATGATGCAGATTTCAGACAGACTGAAAAAGAATGTTCTGTCATTTTCTGCTTAGATCGTAAATCAGTGTTTCTATAACCTTCTACTTGCACTTCCTCAAAATAGCTTCCTTCCTCTCTCATCCATATCTACACAACGTATAAATTAGAACAAATTCTTCTAAAACTTAAGTTATTTGCAGATTTATGAAGTTTAAAATGATCACTCTTGAAATTGTTAAGTTAGCAAATATGCATTTTCCATGCTGGAAAATATGTGCACCTTCCTCACGTGCACTTGTGCCCCTTTTTCTGAAACAACTGTCCTAGGCTACTAGAAATTACTGTAGATGGACACAGGTCAAATTTTGTCCACAGTTCTGAGGCAAAGCACAACAAGAGCTGCAGTTTGTAAACAAAAGCTCAAATGTTTAATTGTCACATAAATAGTTGCTTTTGTGAGATTTCTGCACCTAAATTGGATTAGGAAAATGTTCTCCTTTCAKTTAAAGATCTGATGCAGACCTATATCTACTTTTAAGTAGAGATATTGGAATTCATATGGTACTTTCCTCAGTCCTATGGAAASTAATGCCTGTTAGAAGTGCTTGGGTACAAGCTGTTAGGATTTGCACTCCTCTCAATGCCCTGATAATACTACGGAGTAAGAAAAACACAAACAATAATGCTGCATTGCAGTAGGCCAGTGTTCCTGAATCTGACAGCCACTAGATATTTTTCAAATTGTATGCGCAGGATACTGCATAGCTAATTAAGGCCTATAGATGAGAGGTTTTTTTGTCTTAATTACTTTTACAGGCATATAGGCTARAAGTAACCTACAAGCTCCTCACTGTTGAAAACCATGGCAGCAGCTGAAAGCATCTGGAAAGAAAGCTAAATCAAAGAATGATCTAAGTATTTTCTTAGTTTACAAGTAAAAGGTGAGCATAAAAATAAAATGTGCTTTCTGATACAAGCAGGATCTTTTTCAGTATTTATACCAAATTTACCCTATAGTTCAAAGCAGAATGGAGACAAGCTGAAGAACTGGAAAGGTCATGTTCTAATTATTGACATACAAAAAAGCCAGAACAGGCCACCAAGGGTTAATGTTAAGCCGATACCATCAAAAATCTCATTACAAGCACTGTGGCACATAATTGATCTGACTGAATGGCTGACTGAGTCAGTGGCCCCAGAGATTTATAGACTCGCACAGTTCTGTAAAGTCCTTGCTTGGGTCTGGCTCTGAGCTKCTTGCTCAATTAAGGCATTTTACAAGGAGCAAAACAGACAAAGAGGTAAAATCTGCTAGACACAACTCTGACAATAGCAATGGCAACTGCAGTATTGAATTGCCCTCAGAACTTACATGCTCATCAAACTAAGGAGAAAAGGCCATTTCTTACTTTACAGAGATCAAAGACTGAGCAGATTAAAATAAAAAGGTGAGAGGGGAAGCGCATTTGGAAAGCAGCTGCTGTCAGAATTCAAAAATATGGTAGCCAGTACAATATTTGAGACTACACAATCAAATGCCATTAAAATGTCTCCAAATTTTGCTTGTATTACCTCATTTGAGACTTCTTGTTAAAAGATTTCTATCTCTGGTCTCCTAYATGTGCCTAACAGATTCCACTATTTTATTTTACTACACCTCATTAAGAATTGAAAATGGTTTTCCACATGAATTTCAAAACACCTGTTTGGACAGTGATAAAGAGTACAATAAAAGTAAATCATCAATCACAGACAAAMTCTACATTTACAAATAGCCAATGAAAATTTTCTAAATGCCTAGCACAGCAGTCATCAACTAAGCTTGAAAGAAAATACTTGCCTGCCACGAAATCTGACTAAACTGCTGTAGAATGAGTTTTGCCCTACGAGTATTCCAAGCATAGATACAATAATCTCTACATATTTTTGTGTAGTGCCTTCCACAATCCACCATGGACCTGAGCTCACAATCTGCAGGTGAAACTACAATGGTTTCAAATACATACTTGGTCTCTATGKGCAATCACACAGAGAAATGTGATTAAAGCCTTGAAATTGTTTGGCTGAAAACAATCATAAAGCTAAGTTATATTTGGTATGACAAGTTGTTGTAGGCACTACTAATAGTGGCTGTTAAACGTGGAAGCTAATTGAAAATGTAAGTGTTCCTGTCCTGGTCTGGGACTTGCAGTGATTTATGGGCATCTGAACTAAGGCTCTTGGTGAACACAAAAAGAGATGTGATTAATCAAAAAAGACAATCAGTCAAGGCATAATAAAACACTGCAGTTTATGAAAAGAAATTGAGCCTATTTATCTAGTCAAATTTTTACAAACAAAGCAATCATTGAAATGCTGGACTATTTTCAGAAGAATAYGGAGATAGAATGGATCTTTTTTTAACAGTTATGTGCGTTTTATCTTTCACATTATGGTACAAGGTGACAATAGAACATCTATCAATTCAAGAAGCCCTTTCAACATCTTATCTTATTACATTTAATTTGTTTTGGAAGTTGTTGCAAGAAAAATCATTCTTTTTCATGAGCATTTTTGTGCTGTGATTTCAGGCTCATTTCCTTTTTCTCTACTTAATTAATCTTTTATTATCTTTCTTTATTTTACAGAAAATATATAGAAACAAAATCCTATCACTAAGAAACAGAGCCAAACAGACTCAACAGGGCAGTTTGTGGTCATCCAGCAATTTGAATAGAGGTGCACTCTAAGAATTATCTCCTAATCTGATGTCAGTCAATTAAACAATGTTGATGAGTTGAATAGATGGGGTCTTTTTGTACATACTATGAATCGTGTTGTTAGAAGTCCTAAATTAAAACTTTTGTCAAAAACTGGAAACAAAAAATATTATTTGCATTCACAGAACAAGTARTAATTATCCCCAGTTGTTACCTACTGTAGTTGTCTGAGGTGATGGAGGGATTTTTTGCCTACAGAGAGAAAGTTCAAGTGTGTGAAATGTAATTATCAAAGGGACGAAGGAAAATACAATATGCTAAAAAGTAGAGTATTACAGTATTTTTCCCTTTGTAAACCTTCATGACATTCCTAACAGRGCCTAGAATTTTCAGAAATCATGGAGAAATCAGATGCTTATATTGGATTGAAACRTTAGATTCCCAAAGGAAAAAAACAATCTAAAACCCCCATCTTCATCCCTTTAGCTACCACTCCCCACTTTTTGATTATATTTCAGTGACGCCCTCAGAAAACGACTAAGATGAGCGCCAAACCTTTGGTGCCCCAAACTCAATCCTCCCTGAAGGGAGACAAGACAACACAGACTCAAACAGCCAGAGGAGAAACAACGGAGGTAGAAAGCTGCATCTCCTCCAGACCAGAAACAGAAGCCTCACCTCAGAGCCCTCACTATCAGATCTTTCCATTTCTCTTTGCTTATTTGATACTGCTTTTGGCTGGCGTATTTGGAAAACAGAACACACCCCCGCGTTAGGAATATTGAGCACATAAACACTAGAGGGGAGATCAGTTTATCTTTGCATCAGTTCCTCCGCTATGAACATGAGCAGAAAGAATGCATTCAAACGCTGTACTCACAACAGTTTTATAAGGCAGATAAACAATAATAAAGCACAGGCAACCGATTTCTACTGTTGCATTGTATTTCAGACAAAATGAATGCATTTATTCATCTGAATAATCACTGAGAAAGACCAGCAACCCCTTCCCTTGCCCATCTGTACACTTCAGATGAATTCTTCATTCGCTTGTTATAGACTGATTGCATATGATGTATCTGCTTGAAACAACAATAAAAATCTTCTTGTCTTTTTAATAGAAAAAATTTGAACAAAGCAGAAATCTCACTAAGGCTAGCACCTTATTTGCTTCTGGCAGTGACAAGCAAGGATTATGTCTGCTGCTGGAGCCACTTCTGATGGAGCCGGGGCAGAGTTCTAAGGCAGCTTCGTTAACTTTTATGTAATTACTCCTAATTCACGTCAAGGCCAATTCATTGTGTGAAACTGGGCTTTTCATGAAAACTCAGGCTGAAAAGATGCTGTTGCTTTACTGCTGCAAGAATTGCTGACTATTACCATRGCTTCTTTGGAAAATGATGTTTATGGCAGCAGACACTTCTGTAAGATCATCCGGCTGCCAGTTTKTCCCCTAACATCTTTTAAACCCATTGGCCCAGTTCAATCAACTTTGTCAAGAAGAAATAATTTCAAAAATAATTACATTCCCCCAAGCTTTGTGAAATGTGGTGCCTAGGAAGAGGGGAGGGATGCCACCAGTCCGCTGAGGAAAAAGGCAGGAGAAGGCAGTGTCAGGGGCACCACAGCCACCCCGGGGGCCCGGCCGCCGGCCCTGGCAGCGCACCAGCACCCTGCCGCCTCCCCCACAGGTAGGCRCGCGGGAGCGGGCGCGCGGCAAGGCCTGGGAAGGTGAGCGCTGGGGGCACCTGGAGCTACGACTGTAGTGTGGGATTGGGAAAAGCAGGGCGACGCTAGAAGCGCTGCTATGGCACCTGATGGGGGGACAGGGGAAACCTGGAGAGAAAAGGGTGGACCAGGATCACTGGGACTTTTATGGGACACGAACCCATTGGAAACTAGGCCTCCTACCTTTGTTCATAAAACAAATTGTTAGCTTTTGACTGAACCTCTGGATAAACAAATCATCCTTCTCTTTCACAGTCAACCTAAAGAACCCAGGAGAAGGTTATTGCACAAACTCGCTAATGAGCATCTTTAGYGCTCATTAAGTAGACGTGTTAAAAGCTGCTTCAGCTTCTAAGTGTTGTGAATATAAATATCTAAATGACCATATAAAACYCTGCATTAGGGCACAGAAAACAGCAGACTGATAAACAAAGTGATTTGTTTTGCTYTCCCAGCCGGATATGCATAAGCATCTGCTCTAAATTCTGCTGTGTTCTGTCATTCTTGTTTCTAAAGATGAAGATTTTTTCAAGGTATTCACATTTAGTAGAATCTAATTTCAGAGGATTTTTTTCAAGCAAAAAACAATTCATGAGTGGGAGTTGATAACTCAAGTTAACATTAAAACTGCCTTGTCTTGCTTTAATTAACTTTTGGAAGTACATATATAGCTTCAGCCTGCAGGATGCAAAATTAATGGATGTGCAACAAATATTGGGGAGGGCAAATACAGCACATTAGAGATCATTTTACTTCTTAGAGGAATACAAAACAGATCAACAGACATTGCATTATATAGTAATTGCCTTTATGTCTTATCTATTCCATTTGTTCAGCATTATAGAGTTTCATAGCAAAGGCAGAGTCAGTATTAACAAAGCTTAAACTTCTTCCTTTAAATCTCAAATAATATKTTCCGTTGGTCAAAGTATCCCCAGATTCATGGATGCTTAAGTGAGAAGCTCTACAATCAGAAAGGCAAGCATTTGTTTCCTTTCTCTTTGTAGCTAATCATGCTTTGCTCCTATTAGTACTCTGCCTCCTGCAAAAGATTAGAGGCGACGTCACTGATGCACCTCTAGCATGCCTAAATCAGCGATGATATCCCATTTCAGCACGTTCCAACTTCAAACAAAGAAACAGAACAAGKCACCACATAACTATTTTTCTTCCAACTCACATTAATCTGGTGTTGATGTATAAAGGATAGCAGTAAATAATCTCTGGAGATATGACTACTGAGTGCAGTTGCATTTCCTCGTTGTTTTGGGTACAGTCACCGTAGTGATGCAGCAATATGAGATCAGTCAAGCATGTCTTCTTTTGTTATAAATCATGTAAGTGTATCCCTGTCCTTTGATTGGAAGCCTGCACTGCATCAGAGAGACTTAAATTCCCCTCTGGGGACTACAGCAAAGGAAGGGAGAAGGTGATCCTTTGCCTGAGATGAAATCATGATTTATAGTACTTTTATAAGCTGCTGGGCACCTTGCTGCTGGGAGCAGATGAGGAAATAGGTGTGAGTGAAATTAAGCTGTTTCTCTCATGCTCAGACCCACATCAAATGCACATTTCTGAATTTAGAAGCTCTACAAGAAACATTTGTAAAGTAGTAATATTTGTAAATATATGTAAAAGTCAGTCTTATTTAGAGCAACAGCATCAACTTGACACTTCAAAGCTTATAGCTTTGAACAGATAAGCTATACCTAARGATGCTTTGCAGATACTAATCTGTGCAATCTCAACATAGTAATTCATAACATCTGTTCTACAGACAACTAATAATGATGTTGTAATGACTGTAATTTGCAAACGTAGTCAGGAATTTTCTATACTCCTCCAGGTATAATCCTAACCTAAACCTTCAAAATTCAAACAGAAGCCAAAAGATGCTTTGAGATACCCAAATTCACAGATTACTTTTGACTACTCTAAAGCCACCTACCAAAAAGGTAATGAAAAGATCATTTGCATAACATTCACCTCTTCAGGCAAATTGATCTGCTTCTCTTCAACAATTTTTTGTTACAAACTGAGAAATATTTTTCAGGCCACTTTACTCAAAAAAAAAAGGAAAAAGGAAAAGAAGAAAAAGGAAAAGAAGAGAAAGGAAAAGAAGAGAAAGGAAAAGGAAAAAAG
>NW_028186912.1:1352934-1451067 GCF_003343005.1 Rhea americana
GAAAGGAAAGGAAAGGAAAGGAAAGGAAAGGAAAAAGAAAAGAAAAGACGCAGTGTAACTACAATGATACCAAGTCAGACATAGGAGCTCTTTATGGACTCCTGTGCCTGTGAAGAGACTTACTAGTATCAGCAGAATTATGAATGGGCAATGGGTCTCCAATAGTAGAGTAGTTACTATTTTAAATACAATATTTTGCAGATCTGAGGTCTGAGTCCATAATTTGGACACTTCAACACTTCTATCTCCTCATTTTAAAATCTTTCAGTARTGTAAAAATGCCTTTAAAAATATATACATATTTTAAAATATTCCCCAAAATGGCTCTCTTCAGTTTGACAAAATTCTAATGACTGAAGAACAATTATCCTTTGTATCTTGTCCTCTTTAAGTCACTGGACAAATTATCAGTTGTTTGCAGATGGAATGGAAAAATCTGCTTAAATAGCAAATGTATTAATACTTTCCTACTTACACCTAGAGCCATTCAAGCTAGACAAAAAAATCTTATATTCTGAAATGAAATGCTTCTTCTATCTGTTATTCCAGTTCTATCTTGACCAAATCTATGTTCCTTGAATGGTGCTAAATACCTCTCTTCTGAACTCAAGTGCCTGGTCCTCAGTTAAGAAGGAAAAAGACTCTACTGACAAAATATGAATAGTTCAGATGAAGATCTCTTATGTAATGTGATTACACCAGCCTGAATAACATGTTTAGATGAAAGACTTAAATCTGCCTTTTGTATTGATAGTGTTAGAAAGTAGTACATTTTGTGTTTCCTTGATTCTATACTGTTAAGAGGCTAATTTTTGTAGTCTTTTGTTGAATAATCTAGTCTAATTTAATTAGAATTTGACTGATAATGCAGTGTAGTCATGTCTCTGCCTCAGATCATATCACAGAGATTTTTCCGTGAAATCTGYTTAATCTGGTTCTCTCCTCTCTCCTGGTAAGTAACAGAAGTGGTGAGGTTAGTGTGTGGGCAAAGGGATCCTCACTTCTTGCTAGACAATTCAGAACTTCAGAAAGATTGATGGTAAAGCTGATTCCTGAGGCTAAGGCCTTAGGAAAGTCATTAACACTGTGTTGGCAGTGAGTGAGGGACACTGGAAATCACTGGCTTGAGGTTTACAGAACTGTCTGTTCTGCAAAATGACCCCCCCCACACACAGACTCCTTCCATCCTGTTATTTTAGGATTTTATGATCCATTTTACCAGGTACTCTACTACTATTGGTTTAGATTTACAAATTAATCTGGTGAGGGTCAAACACCCTCTCTCAAAAGACTTTTATGTGCACAGATTTGGTTGCAAATATAATTCCCAGGTAACTGCTTGCAGAAAATCTTGATGAGTTGCAAAGGACAACCAAGAAACTAGTACAATTAATGCTGAGGAAGGCAGCTTTCCATAAATTAGAAGCAAATTTAAAAATGTAAAAATGTATGAACATTTGGTTTGTTTTACTGATCTTTTAAGAAGCAAAACCAAATGACCTTATTTAGAAAGTGATATAAAAAGAGAAGAAGATAATGTTCCTCTTATCCTTTCCTGTATATTAATAAAAGCCTTCTGCTCACAAAGTTTTACATTCTTAAAATAGGATCCAGTTAATGTATGGATATACTCCATGTGCGCTAGGATCTGGAGCAATGAAGATATAAAATCAGATGTTATGTTTGCAGAAGAATCATCATTATTTTCTTCTTATTGGTTAAAATATAATGACAGAACTCTTATCCTTCCTTCCCTGTCTCTCATTTGTCTCTTCATTTCTTTCTTCATTTGTCTATTATATAATAAACTACATATTAAACAATTACACGCCGAACAGCAAGTGGCTAGTATTTACTTTTTGTTATTTTGTTTTAACATTGCACTGGCAAAAAACACAAATCGCTGAAGAAATGAACACCGCCACATTTAAGAAACATGTCAATAACTGTACAGTTTCTTTTAGATAATTTGAGCAACTCATAAAACCGTGCACAGAGAGCTACTAATATTAATGAATCTTAGGCGTTTCACTTTCTCCTGTACTCCTAATCCAAAATCCTACATATTAATTTTTGTGTTGTGCGTTTGCAGGTCTTAGATTGTGATCTTATTTCAGGTATTCTGCTAACTGGAGAAGTGTGATGTTTGGATCTCTGATTTGAGGATACATAGTCTTCTAACAGATTTAGAATAGGAAAAAGAAGTACCTACAGTTGGAAGAGATTGTATATATAAATATAAATATATATATTTACAGGTACATACATCCCAAAAAAAATTCTGCAGTTTAGTAAGCCAGAAAAGATTTGTATGTAACATACATGACATAGAACTTCATATTAACAGTTTAAATAAGCTGAAATCTTTAGCCAGCCTTCCTTGATTTTTAATTGGGTAATACGGCACAATGAAAATGTAGACATTTTTTAATAACACAGTGTATGGCAGGCAATACACTTTTTGTGCAGAACTACTCATTTCTAACTTTCTTTTATTTTTTAATTAATGGGTAAAACAGCTAGAACAACCTGGATGATTCTTTTTCATTCCCAATCTCAATTTGTGATATAAACCTGGTGTAATGAAATAGTAATATATTACTCTCTGGATTTAAAACTGGAATGTAATTTATCAGTCTTAAGATCCTTCACTGTTTGAAAAATGAACCTTTTACAGAATATTGTGATATACATTTGACGCATCTGACAGTCTTTGAAGAAGTCTACCTGGAAACATTATGCTAAATTTAAAATTTAAAATAGTAATTATCTTTCCTATCCAGCCTGACCTAAGTAGTGCATGGAACAAATTCTTGATAGCAGCCCAACCTGTGACTTTTTTAACTGGCAGCAATTAGAAACATTTCTCTGTAGATGTTTATTCTAATAGCTTCTCCATGACCTGAACTCCTCTTTCAGAGACCCTGGACAAACCTACATTCATTTTCAATTTTTAAGCAGAAGGCAACAGCTATAGACTTAAAGAAGTCCTGAAACAGCAATGCTTGTCTTACAGTCAAAATTGTCAGGCACTTGCAAAAGTGATCTTTCAGTGTACAGTCACTGCAGCACCACATCACATGGATTTCTCCCTAAACAACAGCCTGGTGCCAAGGCAACTGTGACTCTTTTTTATTTTATGTTTTAGAATTTTATCCAGTTTTCAGGCATTCCTATGCTGCTTGAATAGAAACTGTTACACACAGAAGATGTAATCTTTGTTCTCTCACAAAAAGATAGAGCTAAATCTTCAACTGGTAAGCCAGAGTAGCCTCACTGGCTGCCTTGGAGCTAGATAATGTACACCAGCTGTGCATCTAAGACTTCTTAAAGTGTCTTATATAAGAGCCAGTGCAAATGAAAAGAATATATTTGTAAAAGAAGGAGAAAAAGTCTACAAAATGATTTTACTCTGTTGTTCTGGCATTTTTCTATTCATTCAAGAATAATTCCACTATGCTTAGTGGGGGTTTATTGCTTTTCAATGGATGCAAGTTTATTCCAGCTTCCTTTGCATTATTTCTGACTTTAGTAAGGAAAAATCAACTCACTCTTTGTACACCTCATATGAGAAACAAACAGCTCAGAGACTTCTATGCACTACATAAATGAGCCTTAGCAGTGGGTGGACTGCTGTGTTCATAATTATGTTTGGCTTCCTGGTTATTGGAGACGTGACTGATGAGAAGGACTGAAAGTAATTTGGAGAGAAATCTGTACCTTTGCTTAATTCTGGTAAAATATTTCCATGGAAATCATGTAGAAATTGTAAAAGCAAAAATGCCATTACAGGAGTCTCCTTATGAGCACATACGATACGCAGGGTGCAGAGATCTAGTATTACCCTAAGGCGGAATGTTTCCGTGAGACTAGAGCAGTGCGTGAGCGTACTCTCCTGCGTGCTGACGCAGGATTTGCCCCGTTGGCAAGGCTTGTGAGGACAGCAGAGGGGCATGAAAACGAGCCTGTTCACCCCAGTCCAGAGCTGGCATCACTAGGTGCTGCTGTGCTGCAGAACATGGACTGCTGACGTGCACTGACTTCAGAGTGGTTATTCTACATTTACACTAGGATGCAACACACAGGCTTTAAACTTGCAATATCATGCAGAAGTCTAATTTAAAGTGAAGGCAATTTTAAGACCACATCAAAAACCATAAATATATTTTGTTTAATTTTGCCAAAATGATGTGCAAATCTATTTCTTTCCTTGTGAAGAAGCATTGTTTCTGCTGTTAATACCTCTCCTTTTAGCCCACATTTTGGCTATTATAACTTTTATTAATATACTGCAAGGAGAGTGATTTATATGGCTAAAGCTGAAGAATACTGTCTTTTAAAATTTGATTTTACAATTTTCTGTCTTAAGTGATTTCATAGTTATCTTTGCAGGAGAGAAAAACTAGTTCAAGATGGCTTTTAGTCACTGAGAGTCTTCCATTGCCAAAGAAAGAAGAAAATTATTCCCTCTAGTGCCCCTGCTTTGGTATAATGTTGTGTATTATTATTCATTGAGATATACTGCTATGTGAYGTTTTAAAAGCACCTCAGTTAAGGTTACTGAGTTATTTATAAAATTTACAATGAAACTAGACAACCCTTTAAAATCAATCTGTCATAATGTTTGCATTTTTCACAGAAAGAAAAATAAAATATTAATATATAGGAAAGCAAAACAATCCTTGGCATTCAGAGCAATTTACTAATTGGAAAAAAAAAGAATACACATTGTGTCTTGCCAATAAAGATTCCTGTCCTTGATTCCAGCAATTCAAAAACAAAATGCAAGGTTAAGGAGATAGGCTGAGTATACAGGACACTAAAATTAAGTGTAATGCAATAATCTAGATATTTGATCAGTTTGCATGATTATAATGTATGTCTGGGCATTACTGCTTTCCTATCCTGCTAAATGTTCTAATCACTTTGGGCAAACCTTATGAATTTTCCATTTTCCTCTCTTTCGCAATACAACTGTTATGAATCTCATTGTCTGGTTTAAGAAAACTGCTTAGGATTCCAACTAATTCACAACATCGCTTTAATTGTTCTGAAGAGTGTCAGCGAGAAGCACTTACAGAGGCTGATTTGTAAGAACCACTGAGCAATTTCAGCTCCCCTAGAGACCTATGAGTGCTTAACTCTTCTAAAAGGCAAGCCCAAGAGACTAAGAATCAAATCTGTACCTTCACATAATGTTTAACTATGTCATGGCATAAGGAGTTCTTTCAGACAGTGAYGTGTATTGCATATTCATATAACTTCAGTCATTGCAGGTTTTCTGCTTTACTCACCCTCATGCATTCCTACAGTATTTAAATACTGTAATCCATATGATTTCTACATCACTAAAAGATCTAGTCAGAATAAAATATTCAGCACAGCTTTATATTSAGAACTAGTGCTGCAAACACTAACTAGAAAACACATGCTCCTCACTCTTCTTCTAACGTGAGTATAATTGATATTTTACCCCTTTCAAACAATTAAAARAAACTTTCCAATACAAGACAGCAGAAAGTAGCACAAATTTGACACCAGGCTTTTTAAAAGCTATTTTCTCTAATTCAAGTTTCAATATTAGCTATCTTCTCCAGTTTCAATAATAACATCAGTTATACTATATGAGTCCCAGTTTCAAGTAATTTAAGGAGTAGGTATTACCTATTTTTCATACATGTTAATATTTTGCTTTTCAGGCTGTGATCTACATTGYTTACATCCAAAAAGGAATGAATTATTCCTTAACAGCAGGGAGACAGGGAGATTTTGAGACGAACCAWAAAGTACTCTCTTTCAACTACACTTAAGAAGTTTTGTACTAGGATAGCTACAAATCTCAAGAAGATGTTTCTCTTACCATAATGAGGAATTATTGCCCAAGCCATTGCAGATGCATAGATACCGCCAATCATCCAAAACATACAGAGCCAACTCAAGTGTTCACCTCGTTTCTCCCGAGCAAGCACTTCCGAAAAATAGGAGAAGACTGTTGGAACAGCTCCACCAATCCTAAAAAGAGATATATGTCTTGGGTTAAGGGAGAGTAACAGCCAGTCAAAGTGTGAACAAGCTCATAGTTGTACTCATTTAAAACCCAATCTACAAGCAGCTTTTTTAGCAAGAGTGTCCATTTTTCTTTAACTCCCCCATGTATCTGAGAACTCTTGAGGAAGCTCGTACTAGTTCGGACACAGCTATCAGCAAAGATTTTCACGAAGACACTCTGCTCAGTGTAGCCAACGATTCAAAGGGATTGTCAGGGCAATCCGACAATCTGGAACAGAAACCGGTACAAAGCTTTGACTTTCACCATCACAAAAATCCTGTAATCWTGGCAGCGTGAAAATACATTCCTTTTAACGGAAAATATTAGCCTAAGGTAATCAAGAAGTGGGCTAAATGACAACTGTGTGACTAATACACTTTATTTCACACATATGTGGCAAGATATTTTCTATGAAGATGCACTACATGATTTGCTAAACCATGCTGGCTTTTTACTGTGGAAAAGCCTATGCATTCAAATATCATTCACAGTTTTTGCACAGTAAAACTAAAAACCGTCTAAAGCTCAGTTGGACAACTACACGTTCACCTTGCTTCTACAAAATTAGATAAAACTCAAACCAGGTATCATTTTCAGCAACAGATTCCAGATCATTTTTACTGTCCTTATCTCCTTGCTGTCAAACCTTCCATAACAGAGTAAGTCCATCCAAGACCTGTGGGTTTTACTCTTCTTGCTGAAGAGAAYACCTATGAGGTTTGAAGAGATATTCTTACATATTAGTTTACATACTCAAAAGAAGCAGTACTTTGTGTGGTCTAATTTATAGCAGAACTTTAAATGCATATTTATGCCATTATCACAGTGATTGCCAGACTGGGAGAAAAAGGGAAATAAGAACRTTTAAAACAGATCAAAACAAATATTATAAAGAAGGACATTGATACAGAAATAGTATTTCAATCTGAAAAAAATTCAGTGCCTCAGCAACACAGCTGACCGTAAAGCAAGCTCAGGAGCGGCAGCGAAACCCCGCAGCGGGCAGGCAGGTCTGCTTAGCCGGCGGCTGCTGTGTCCCTCCCGGCAGGCAGCTGGTGACACGGGGCTGCCACCCCCCTGGGCGCCGCAGCGGCAGCCGCCGCGGTGGAGGCTGCYGGCTCTGCACGTCCACGCCGCCACCGGCGCTCGGTGGGCGGCCAGCAGGTTTCTCAACGCGAGCTGCACCTGTTCTGCTCCGGCAGCGGGTGCAAAGGCTGAGAGGCCTCCTCCGCGCCCCGTGCCCGGCCGCGCGGGCAGCCGGCGGTGCCGCGAGGCGCTGCGGGCGCGCCGCGGCGAGCAGCGGGGCGGGGGGCCGCCAAGGGCTCGCTCTGCCGCCACGGGAAGCCCTGCGAGCCCCCAGACGCGCAGCGCGGCGGCTCCCCGCTTCCCCGCGCGCAGGCTCCCTGTCCTCCAGGCAGTATTCCCTGAAAACAGCACCCCTGGACCAAATTAAGTTCTTTTACTAATGTTGAAAACTCCCCAGCCGAATCAGAAACAGGCCGCCTTCTTTCCCGCACGAGCTGGAAAGAGCTGATGGGTGGAAACGCTATTTAATGCTGTTCCGGGGGGTCAGCTCCCTTCCTGTGCCCTAACGATCCTTCGGGCGAYGGAGGAAGCACTGTCTGTACTGGCCGGTTTAATAAAGAAACTTCTCCGACAAACAAACTTTTTAAAGCTGCCGGGGAAGTAGATAAATATGCAGAGCAATTTTGGAGCCAGCA
This sequence comes from Rhea americana, assembly GCF_003343005.1. Lineage (NCBI taxonomy): Eukaryota > Metazoa > Chordata > Aves > Rheiformes > Rheidae > Rhea > Rhea americana. The sequence continues at coordinate 1,360,705 of NW_028186912.1, forward strand.
GGTACAAAACCAAAATGTTTATATACAGTGTGCAAATAAAGGGGGAAAAAAATCAGCTTTGGAGAAAAAAAGCAGTGTGTCTCTCCCATCTGATGTGRTTAAATTGGTATTTCCATAGAGTACATCACCAGGCTAAAAAAGCTTAAAAGTCTGGAAATGATGTTCACATTGATTAGATAGTGAAAATAATCTGTCTACTCACTAAAGCTCTGTAACCTGAAAGAAAAATAAAGGATGTATTTTCGTTATACCTATACCGGCTATTTACAACTGCAGGTTTCAGTCCCACAGTAACTGTGTGGTAAAGTTGCTGCGTACTTATTTGTGCTTTTACTGTATGAATGGAAAATGTTGCTTCTCAGCTGGGAAAAGCCTTCCCTCTGGTCTCATATTAGCGATGGATGCTGCTGCTAGAAACTTTTAGGATACTGATACCAAAAAGCTACTCGTACGCCACTAAATGCAACGCTATTAAACCRACTTGAAAGCTATTATGAAAATCTTGGGGGGCTTTTGAACAGCAGCACCGGAGGAGCGAGGAGAGGAGGCCGAGAAGCAGCATCCCGCTGCAGAGGGCCTTCCTCGCTCACCCGCCRAGCAGCCCCAGGGCGGCAGCAGCCCTGCCGCTGCTCCCCCAAAGCTGCTCCTGGGCACGCAGCGACACAGGGCAAAGCAGAGCTGCAGCTGCCAGCGCACCCGGCGGCAACCAGCAAAATCCTTAAAAACTGCCCGCACCTGCAGAATGCTCTGGAGGAGCGCAGAAACCGAGGGCTGGTGCTTGCAGACGTCTAAGCGCGTGCGTGGTGTCGGCGCTGCTTAGCACTGCAGCGCTGATGTGGAATCGGGCACGCTGCCCATTGCCAGCACGGACGGGAGCTGCCTCCCGAGGGCTGCGGCGAAAGAAGGGCCGGGCAATCCGGGCTTCCTTCATCGCTGTCTTGTGATGCAGCTATTGTGCATCATGTATTGATTCACCTAATGGTCACACTACCAAAAAAAAMCAAAAAACAAAACTGTGTCACCCTACAGCTGCAAGGAATAATGCCCTTTTTAGAGTTCAAAAAAACCCTAGGCTAGATCCTACCTTTGCTTACAGTGATGTAGACCCCTGTTATTTCAGTGACTACAGTTGAGTCCTTCCATACTTGCATGGAAGAAAAGGAACACAATTTGATCCTCAAAATGTTTTAAAGCAGACTGTCTCTTTGGCATCCCACCAGCACTGCATGGAATGGATGGTGGAGTGCACAGGAGGGAATTCCTAATGAAATCAGAGACCATTTTGCCACTGACTTTAACATAGGAGGACATTTATCTCTTGTTTTACGGAAAATGCAAATGCTGTTTCCCATAGAGTATGGTATTAAATCTGCTCCTGGAAATTAATTACTTCACTGCAGTGTGCTGTTTGCCCTTATTCCATTTCTAAGTTATATGGCCAATCTTCATCTGTAGATAAAAAAATCTGATGCAAGAAACTACATTTTTCTCCTCATACRTTCTGCACACTCAAATGAAAAGCCTACGAAAATCACACTGATTTGAGAAGAAYTTTTCTTCTAAAAGAGGTGAAGGATTTTAGCCTTTATTTAACATAAATGTTTCAAACAAACTGAAATTTTTAAATATTTACATGTCATTTTTGACTCATCATAACCTAAGCAGTAGATATAATCTTGTTATCCACAGACTACTGACAGAGTTCACGGACTACATCCTAACAAGTCACAAAAAGTAACTAAGAGTTGTAAATCTGTTGTTAGTATGTGCAAATTAGCAATACAGTATTTTACACCTCCACTGGAAAATGTAGAGATTCTGAACGCTTAAAAAAAGATTTAAAAAATTGGTCTAAATCTCTGGCTTGATGATAATGAGTGACAACTGTCTCTCAACTAGCAGAGGTCCCTATAATTAGGAACAATCTAATGTCAGCAGGAGACGCAACTTTTCTGAGTTGGCTCAAGACTATAAAAAAAACCCTGCTACCTTGTAAGGACTCTGTGTCTCCGCACCTCCAAAAGCAGGGTGYATTCCTTCAGCCTTATCTTTTTTACTAACCATACAGGAACATATGCAAGAATGATACTTAATGAACAGCAGAAGCCTTTTCTAYTGGACATATTTCTCCACATGTGGAGAGAACTACATAACAGACATGAAAAATGTCAGTCATGATCTTTCTCAGTTATACTTTATCTCCTGTAACAAGCACCATCAGAAGTAGGCAGAACAAAAGCAGAATGCATAATTTTGGGGGGTATTTTCTTGAAAACATGTAAACTAATTAAACATCCCATTATCGTTCTTTTTGATATAAAGWGTCGGCCAATTTTGTAGCCTTATTTTTCAGTTTCGTTAGAAGATAAAATTTATGACTGAACAAGTTATTTTGAGACCATCCTGGTTATAAAGAACGTACATAAAGCTCTGTACATAGAAGGTTTCTACTTTGTAGTTCCAGCTTTCTTCCCCACTAACATTCTGCCCAGAAAAATCTCACTTTCATGTTTTTTCAAGTTTATGTTCTCAATGCATTTCTAGTTTTATTTTTAACTCTCTGCTATTTTCTTCTGKTTGCTTTTGCTCATATACAGAGGCAAACACACAGAGTCCTTCACTGTTCAGTACCTACCCCAGCAGCTGCATTTACTGCCTAGTGAAAGCCATTAGCTACATAGTTCAGCTTCCACTCTGCTTGCATATGACACGTATTTGGGGCGGTAGGTCATATTCGCTCAGCTTTGTTACTTCAGAAAAGGACTTATGTTGCTACTGGTATTTATTCACAAAGGGTGATTCCTTATTCAACCTTTTGGTGCAAATTTTTCTGATTTTAGATTCAAAAAGACCAACAGTGATTCAGGGAGAAAATGACATACAGAAATAAGTAACTGACCTAATCCCACTTTTCAGCAAAAGAAGGTTTAATTTCTGATCTCAGAGAAAACATGCAAACTGAAAGCCRTGCTTTTATAACATTATTTCTAAACACTTTCTGATATTGTTTGTTCTGCGAAATTACGGAGTGGGGTGAGGGAGCAGGACAAAAAGGAGATTTAAATAATGCACACCAGGAGAGTGGGATTTCAGGGAACCACTAATAAGCTAAGATACCTTTGCTTTTTCTTTCTCATCAATGATGATGATAAATGGCTGCTAATCTACCTTCAGAGCTGTGATTTGTCACTATCGACTTTGGCACCTGCACCCTGTGACAGCTGGGATGAAAACAACACTTAGGCAAAGCATTCAGGAACCTCTGGCTTCAGATAGCTTTTGTTTGTTTGCAGATTCACTAGCCAAAGGGACTTGAAATGCAAATGCATATAAGGAATGCTTACAGAGATAAATAGGAAAAAGTCCTCACAGTAGGCAGAATGGTGTTCTCCCCCTGAAGTATCTTGTCTTCTTGAACAAAATCCAGACTAAAAATACAGTAAAGACTGTGCCTCTGTGTGTGATACCATTTGCCAGTAATCACCTTGTTATTTCTGATTTGCTAAGAAATTAAGTGATCAGTAAAGTTGAAATTAAGTGGTTTTTGGATTTTTGCTAGCTGTTGATTTCCATAAAAACATGAGGAACTTGAGCAAGATCAAAATTACGATTTTAAGTAGTACATTGACACCAGTACTCTATGTTAGATCTCAGTAATGTGGAAGCAGTACTGCAAGAAGGTTTGCAGAGAGATTTTCAAAAGAAGGGCTAAGAAAAGTTGGCTGAAGGTGAGCCTCAAATCTAATTAAGTAATATCTAATGTATTTTCAAGTGGAAACACTCTGTATGATAGTACATCATCTTGCTCAAGAGAGTAAAAGTCTTGCTCAAGAGAGTGTTGAGCAAGACTCTTACTCTCTTGAGCAAGGCTCTTATTCATAAGGGACAGGGAAAGGRACTCTTAATGGCTGTTGGTTACATTAGCAGATACGTGTTCACCACATCTAAGCTGCATTTCTTAGTATTTCCATGGTTTGGAGAAGAAACTTGGCCAAATTGGCACTTCTGTCAAATTAAAGAGAGAAATCACTGTAGGCCAGGCATAATGTTTGGTCTGTAAATCAGGATCTATATATTCAACCTTTTTCACTTTGTTTGTGAAAGAGAATCAGTTTCATTTAACAGCAAAATGTGGGGTTGTTTGAAGAATTTCTGAACTGTAATTGATCTCAGGATATATATTTACTTTGGTCAGCTTTGTACTGCATAAAAACCTTGATTACTTTTAGAGGTGACACTGAGTTGGATAAACATGATACGTTTTTTCCAAACTGTATCATCTTTGCTTATTTCAAGGCAATCAGAATGAGATTAGCTGGGATAATACACTTTTAAATCTATTAAAAGTACACTTAAAGTGTACTGGAATAGTACACTTGTAAGCATGCTGTTCAAAACCGAGTTTCTGTTCTTAGAAAAATTGCATCCAAAGTTATCTGAAAGTACCAAAAATAGTAACTTAGATGAAATGAAATAAATGCAAGTTTTTGTAATAGAATTCATAATATTCTCTAGCCTGGATTAATACTTCACAGTGGCAGTGCTGAATAGACAGCTCCAGTATCTTTCCAGYTAGTGATATTATGAGTCATGAGCTGGTATTAGAGAAGCATTACTTTAACAATTTCAAAGACAGATCTAACAAACTGCTTTTTTGATGATAAACTTTGGCACATTCCCTCAATGGCCCGCAATAAAATATAGCTCAGAGTTTCTCGCCTAGCTGTTTTTACTTCATAGGAAGCCAAGTCTAAAGACTAGACTTTTATCTGCCTTTGGGATTCAATTTCCTTTAGAGGTGTGATTTGGGATTAATCAAAGCAGCAATCACAGTTATGATATTATTTTCCATAAAAGGAAATGATTCTGCAGACTACCCAACTTTTCTTTATTCTTCTCACTACCTTAATTCATCTTTCAGACTTTCATATCCCTCAGCAGATGCCCTTTACCCAGCAATACCTTAATATTATTTCTGTTGTTTTGTATTCCAAATCTTTCTTTTTGCAATGCAGAATTTTTACCAGTTTCAGTTTTTTTTTTTTTTTTTTTTTTTTTGATTGCAAAAAAATTATCAGAAGGGATTTTTTCTTCTCCTAAGCAATCTACTTTTATAAACACATTTTGACTGCAATAGTATCTGAGGAAAATCTCTTTTATAGTATTTAAAGTAAAACCTCCTATTAGATACCATTTCATGCTACTCCATTTGTCTTTATCTATCATTATCCATCTAGAGGATGGCAGACCAGTTTAACCTCTACACATCTACTGAATTTTCATATCTCATGTATACTTCTTAATAATTTATATGAAATTGTCCAGGTAATTCTCTGACCCTTCAGAGGGTCTCAGATTCTCCACTCTGAGTATCAGTACTATTTTGCCTTTAAAATAGCACTTAGTTTTTTGCTTAATATTATTCATATTTCATATCTGAGCTCTCTCAGTCACACCAAATTATTGAAACAAAGCCACCTCCTTTGATAATAGAGATATTCATTCCATTTCTTTGGATAAGAAGGGGAACTGTCATCTCCTGTCCCAAGACAGGACCTTTAAAATGAGGAGAGATTAGAAAGAGAAATGAAGCTGAATTTCTATTCCCATTTAACTAACAATTACCTTTTAATTTGAGCAAGGTGAGGGATGTAGTGAAGAACACAATAAATGTAAAAGACAATTCARACCCTTTAGGCAAATTCTGTACTGCAGGAAGATGCGGCCATCAAACCCTACTAGCAATGGACTTCACCTGCATGGCTTTACGACACCAATGTACTGTGCTCTTGCTGGCCCATTCAGCATCCTGAAGATTGGAAGTGGTCTGACATGGAAGTGGTCTGAATCAAACAGTCACCAGAAGTGCTAAACAAACCACCCTGGAGAACAAAGCCCTTGATTATCCAAGGGTGCAACAAAGGTAGAACRAAAGCAGAAGCGTTCTCATACTAATTTACTAGTGTATACCATTCTCAGCTTGTGTAAAGTTCAAACTGAATGGACCCTTACCAGTCTCTTAAACCTTTCTACCAGCTCAGAAGTTGTTCAAATTAAAAGAAAACTAAAGCAAATACAGGGCTACAAACTTAATTATTCTGGAAAAAGCAATAACATTTGGCATGCTGCAGACWAGGCCCCCCAGAGCAATCTTGACTGCAGCGGTATTACAAACAGTATTGTGCACACAAATTAGAAATTTTWCAAATATTAGTGAAATCTTACAATACACCTGTGGAAAGAGTATCATTTTGCATACTGAACAAGCAATACATAAAGAAGCTGAGGTATAAAAGAGTCAAGCAAGTTGTTCAAGTTAACAAAGGAAGTCTGTTGCAAAATAAGAACAGAAATCAATCGTTCAATTTTCAGTTTCTATCTTACCCCTAAAATCATCATTCTTCCCCTTCAGGTTGTTATTTAGTATTGTAGTAGCTACATTGTACAATTCGCAAGCCCCTGACACAAAATTATACTCCTACATTAAAGCCATTTGCAAACAGGAAAGTTTTATTAACACATAGAATTGTAGAAATGAACAAAACCAGAGGAGCTTACCCAAATCCAGAAAACAAGCGACAGAAGAGGAAGAAGCCATAGCCCTGGACAAATGATGAAAGGAAGGCAAAGAATCCATTGACAGACATGCATATCAGGAGTGACTGTCTCCTTCCCACCTTGTCTGCCAAGCCTCCCCAGAAGAACGCCCCCACCATCATCCCAAGGTACACTATGCTACCTGCAATACACAAAAAAAGACGTTTTGTGAGCTATATAACTGAACACAATTGACCACACCAAAAAAAGTCATATGTGCCTGAGTGATTTGCTTTCAGCAATCTTCTGTGCTTATAAAATAAATAGCATAGAGATTAGGTTTTCCTTTCTCAATAAGYGGAAATTGTATGCACAGCTTTGCAAATGTACCTAGGGAGAATAGGTTTCCTCCTTTAATACAATTACTGAATGAGGTGCCTCTAGCACCTAGCAACAATTGAAATACATGCAAGTAAGACTGAATAGAAGAACGAATGCCATCCTTTCCTTGGGAATAAACTGCATTCATGTTAAATATGGCAAAATTAAAACCTGCCCTACAGAAACAAACTGCATGAACGTTTCCAGAATACAAGCAATCTTGCAGAGGATTAATCACTGGGAATAAAACATGCTAAGTCTAACGTGCTAAGGAAAGTGATTATGAAACAACACTTTCCATTCGAGATCTACAGTATCRAAGACGTCCAGCTTGTTTTTCTTCCCTCCTGCTTCAGTGTACCRGTTTATTTTAAAAGGTATTACCCTGTATAAAGAAAACCACTGGAACAGTTTTGTTTTCAAAGAATTTTGAACAAATACATTACAATTCAGCTACAATTRCAAACGCTTTAAAATGAGACAGTGAAATAATAATTTTAGGAAGATTTTTTAAAAATTAATAATGTTTTCAAAGTAACTTCAAAAGTAACTTGAAGTACTTAGTACTCTGACCATTCATGTCTTAGCATATTGCACATTGTTTCCTTTCCAAGGACAAACTCTTCTGTGGGACACTAGACAAAGATATACACCTTATCGAGCAGACTGTTAGAAGCAAGAGTAGTTTCTAAGCTTTAGATAGATCCATCCAGATTTGTATTTTGTTTTGATACGTGTATTATTCCTTCTTCTACTTTCTACTTCTTAYTGACCTTCCCAGCTTGGGCTTTATCTACATAATGGTTGCTCCCATCTTGCAAGTCCCCTACAAGCAAGATTTAAATGCGGAGTAGCTGGAAGCAGCTAAAATATTAGCAAGCCTTGTCCTGAGACTCTTTAATGACGGAAAAGGCCCCAAGAACTGACAAACCACAGGGCAGCTCAGCTGGGCTTCCCCTCTCCATGTTTCAAGATCCRGACTCCAAAAGAATCTGCTTTGCCCTGCAGCGGGTAGTTAGAAGAGAAAGGAAAGTGAAAAAATGCATGAATGCATGGGCTTAGTTAACTGAGGATTAACTTAAAGGTCACTCATCAGTATTTATATTGGAATTCCTTGCGTTAACACCTGGGCTGGCAGAGCAAACCACTGCTGAAGGCTCTCAGGCACCACAAAATACYCTCCTCTCCCCTCATGTTTTCTACAAATAGATCCCACTGTGCTGCTTCCCTATCGCTGCTTCTTAATCAGGCACCATTCTAAAACGCTTGATATAACACACGTCTTTAAATTTATATTAGTAAGTTATATTTTGCTTAGGTAAGTATGCTATTCCTAATATATTTATCAGAACTAAGCACCTGCGTRGACTTTCACACTGGATACCACAACGATAGGAAAATGTTGGCCACAGTCCCTCGTGGCTTTATTACATTTCATATTTTTTAATAAAAATAATTTTATCTATATTACAAATATTGAATAGAAAATAATAATATAAAGACAATCAGCATCCATTAGTTGTTTCTAAATTTAAGATCCCCATGGAGTAATCACCATCTGATGTTRTTTCTGAGCACTAACTGTACATTTTGAACTATGAGTCAGTATAAAAGATGTGTAAAATCACAGAGAAAACTCTTCAAAGTGTAAGTTGTAAAAGGCTCATGCATCCTGTCTAGTCAAGGAAATATATGGAATATTTTCCTCTTCTGAGAAATAGCTAGACATGGAATTTTTGAAATATGAATGAGCATGGAGGCTTTTCAGCACATGAGCATGTACAATTTATCATGGAAAGAACAGACTGAAAAACACGGACTTGCATTTTTTCATCCTCTGCATGATTCAGGTAACRTCTGAAATTAGAGAGCTGTGCTTCTTCCAGGTAAAATGTACCCCCCTCCAAATACACACAAATTCTGTATACAGAAGCAGCAATTACATCAGATTATTCTTGTAGGTCTGTCCCTATTTCATCTCCCTTATGGAAGATGAAAGGACACAGACACTATAATACTCTCTTTGGTTTAGAGGTGTTTAGTGACAGACTCTTATCAGATACCTCCTGCATTCTGATCTGAAATTTTTATTCAAACACTTGAGATTTTCTTGAAAGCCCRTATACAGCTTATCCATGTTCTAGTCCTAAGAGACAAAGTTTACTGAGTAATCTGGCACRTTTGCTCAACTGTAGTAAGATCTCCTTGTAGATAAAATTAATATACCACACTACAGACAGGCCAGTACTCACAGTTTGGAAACTCCATGCAGCAGAGCTGGTGCTTGTTTGGCAACCTGAACTGAAAGAACTTAGCAAAAATGGTTCAACAGCTGCWTTGCCAGCACATCTGTTTCAAAGAGGCAACTAAAATGGTTAACTTTCACTCTTGAAGCTGACATTCTTTACGACAATATTTAATGCTCTTCATTTACAGTTAGATTTCATTGGATTATCCCAATCAGCACTCTAATATTAGTAATGCTCACAAAAGGCCAGTCAAACATTTTGGACAGCTATCTTTGAAATATTCTTATGCAAATAATCTTTATTTAACCAAATAATGGCTTTCCTTGTGAAATACAGAAAGTTATTTTTTTTAAAAAAAAAATCAAAATACTCTGAACACAGTTCATTTTTTCCTCTTTCAGATTTTCTTCAGATTTATTATTTATGATAATAGCATCACAATTCCTCTAAAACCCTAAAGTTACCCATTTTAAGATCTCATCTTTGAGTCCTCTCTTTTCATGAAAGAAAATAGTATCCAAAATTTTGATGGTTTAAAAACATTAGCCTCTTATATTAAACCCTTTGGTCATCTCACTGTGTTTTGGCTTCTCCCAAACCCATGTAAGTAAGTCTTCTGAAGGTCTTTCAAAATAAAGCTGCTAAAAATAATATGCCTCTCCTATCAATAAACTCCTATAAATAAGCTCCTCTCTTAGCCCATTATCTCATACTTTCCCATCATATTATCTTKGATGTCTTCCTAATTGCCTTGTGGATTCTCAGTCATCTCCCCCCACACAGACTCGTATCCTTTCCATCTTGAGCCTACTGCAGCTACCAACAATACCTGCTTCATGGTATTTTCCTGTCCTAATTTATTTATTTATTTATTTGTCTCTACGCAAAATACACCTCTGGCCCCACACCGGGAACTAGTCTTCTTCCTCTCCACATTCAAATTGTTCCTTTAGACCTTTTTTCTCTCAACAATAGTCACAATAAGCAGCAGAAGTGACAAATGGCGAAGGAGAATTCTAATTATGAATAGCTGAAATAGCTGAACAACCACATAATAAATCCAAGTAACCAATGGCATCAGTTTATCGTTTTACCCCTCATCATCCCTTTTGCTCCAACCTTTGAAGCTCTTGTTTATCATGTCATGCCATTAGTCAGAATATACATCTCATGYTGAAAATGCTATTTATTTATTTACACACTTTATAAATCACTTACTACATTTCGCATACTGTTGAAATAATAACTTTAAATATGTAAAAAATAAATATCCAGCTATTGGCCAGAGCCTGCTCTCTTTCCTCATTACCTTTAAACATCAGTTATAAAAAACAGTAAATGTACAGGTATATATGTACACCCATAGATTTTAATCCAGCATGTCATCCTGACAGTGATGCTCCCTTTTTGAGCAACTACTACCGATATAAGAGTGTCTGTTTCTCTTTTTCTTTCTGGAATGACACTAAGCACTCTCAGTAAATTAAAAAATCACTATGTAAAAATAAGATTGTAAGATTATATTTTAGAAAACAGGATTATATATGCAGATTTACGACAACTCCAATGAGACAAACACTGCTTTCATAAGACTTATACTGTACTTTAATCAATGGGTTACTTATTTGTATGGGGATCTTCCTATATGTTATTATTTTGAAAATAAAATAATCCACAGTGAAGAACTTAAATGCCCATAAGTAGAATAATGAAGAAGAATATCCAGACTTATCTTTGTTTAAACTCTGATAAACAGCATAAGCTGAGTTTAAAGATGATAATCTTTCACAATTATACTTAATTATTAGCYGTCATTAGTTTCTTTGATCAGAAAATACTGTGGAAAGAATTGTGACCCACACAATAGTTTTCTTCAAACAAAAATAGCTTCTAATTAAATTGTTCATAATATGAGCTAATTAAAATAAGCACTTTTCCATTAAGAAGAGGACAAATATAAGAAAACTGTAATTACTCTAGAAATGTCAAAAGAACTCCATTTTCTGAAGCCATTGCCTTTAGATGTCTAAAGCCACCTGTGTAGTCAAAATATTAGATTTTCGGTTCTTACTCATCATCTTATTCTATTCACCTCCTCAGAGGTACTGAGACTTCAAAATTCTTAAATAAAGAACTGCTGCAAATTAATATTCCTGCATAAGAGCCTTCTTTCCTCTAAACAGTGCTTGAAATAGTAGAATAACACGATGTAGATTTGTGGAATGGTAAGTTTTTAAGGTGTAGAACTAAATCGCTAAAGAAATAAAACATGAGTTGTTCAGCCATTTGAAAAAGATGATAGGTACTGCTTTCAAACAAATGCGAACCAGCAGAACCTTACTAAAATTTTGTATGAGTCTTTGCAACTTCGGGACTTCTACAGTCATAGATTTTCTTTATCCAAATGCTTGCAGTGTCCCATAGCAATCATTCTGCGTCTTGACTTCGGATGCTAAAAGATTGCTCTTGCCTAATTATATGCAATATATGCAAATCCGAATGCGCCACAGTATATCAGTCTCTTGCTCTATCACTGCTCTTCAAACTAATCCGCTCCTTCTGCATTCCTTTTCAGGACAGCTGCAGACAGACTTGAATCTGCAATTTCATACTGTCTAGGATGCAGATGCTTAATTATATACCCATTCTCAAGCTTTTTGCAATCTTATTTAATATATATTTACAAACATTCAAACTTTTCTTCTATTAAATTACTAAAATTATTTTTAGTAATGATCATGGTAATGGGTTTTATCTGTTTAAATACATGAAGAATATAAAGCAATTTTCAGGCATAAAAGTTTATACAGCGTCCATCACACTGCAGTGCTTCTTAGACCTTCAAGTGTTACTTGCGACTGAGTGACCTCATAATTTCTAAGTAGCATGTCTTTGCTCAGTAGAGCATTTAGCTTTTTTATATATTTATTAGTTGCTAAGTGCACAAGATATTCTGAATATCCTTCACCGTCACTATAAAAGGGCAACTCTATCTCCATAATAACCAAAGAAAGAAAGATATAAATWCACACTCATTGAGGGGAGAGAATGTATTTAATCCCAGTGATATCAGTGGGGGGGGGGGGAAMAACCYCWTYYCCTCTTCTGAAACACTCCAGATACTACAGAAATATTAATGTTTTCCTGAGGGGAAGAAAACTAAGAAAAAAATTTCAAATCAAATCAATTTTTAAAATGTTTATTAATTTTTAAAAGCTTGTTTCCCTAGAATTTACATAGGAAAAACAACTTAAGGAAATGCTCTGACATGAAGGCTAGCATAAAAAAACAGCATATAATTCATAGCTAAGATTAATCAACATGAATAGTTTAACTGCAAACAGCCTCTAAAGTTCCAATCTTAATTCAGTTGAAAAGAGAATTTATAGGACCTACTGTGTACTTCTACTTTTATATGAATTTACTAAACAAAAGACAAGGAGGCATCACAGAACATGAACAGAGCACAAATGAAAAAATATTATTGCTRCCACCAAAAAGTAGGGTCGTGGATCTGACCTATTCCTAAAGTAGGAAAACATCAAGGGCCAATTTGTCCCAGCAAAATCTTGCTGGATCTCAATGAACTGAATGTAGTGAAATAAGAAGACTCCGCAAGGTGTTCAACCTTTGGGGAAATTATATTTTCTGACCCTTGGAGAGAACCCGTCTATTCAAATTCTGTAGCCAATTTAGTGCAATTCAAGAATTTAGACACTAAGTTAAAGATGACTTTCAGAAAACAAGTTTCTGAAACTTTTTTGAGTCAAAGAAAAGAACAACAATAAAAGACAAATATAGACCTTTTGCTTCACCAACGGAAGGAAAACAAGCACAGACTACCGCCTTATACTACTTATGAACATACCTCCAAAACCTCCAAAGATACTCAGTCTAATACCAATACAGAAACCTCACATGAATAGAAATCAAGTGAATGGACAAAATTATCCTGTTCACAGGCTATGCTGATGAACTACAATATTTGACAGGAATTCCTTTCAGGAATTTTGACAGGAATTCCTTTCATTTTTTTGACAGGAATTCCTTTCAACTAGGAAAGTCAGGAAAACGGGAGTGAAAGCAAAGCTGAGCAAAAGCTGAGCAAAGCTGAGCAAAAGAAAGGTTCAGATGATCAGTGTAGGTGGGAAAATGAAAGAACATGTAACTCAACAGTTCTGCTTGTAAAGCTACTTATGGTCTTTAAACCAATAGCAAAAAACCCCTCCATGATCAGCAGCAGGGATGATGCAAAGGTGTACAATGGTATGACAAGTATAATTTAATGATTGATTTAATTAAAGGAAAACTGTTGTGAGGTAGCCAAGTAATGTATCTTTAAAGAGAGAATCGGAGAAGCCTCATAAATATTAAAAACAAAGATGGAGCAGAGGAAAAGCAGAAAATATGAAATGGAAATTAAATATGTATGTACATATATATGTGTGTGTATGTAAATCTACATACATATATACATATATATTTCCAAGTTTTTCCCCTTTCAGAAAGATCAAGTTTTCCACGGAATGGAAACAAAAAGGAGAAATAGATGTAGAAGCACAGCAAGAAATCTTCAAAATAGCCAGGAGACAGCTGAAACTAAGTGAATAGGACACATGGCATCATCAGAAGGCAGCAAGCATATAATGCAAGAAGAAATTTGACAACATAGAACTTTAGATCAACAAACACCTATAGTACATTCATCTTGGTTTAGTGTAGAGACTGAAGGGAAAACTGTCTCCTACTACGGCTACCCAAAGTCCTCACTCAGCTTTGCTCTTCGAGAGCTCCAAGGTGAATCAGGTAGGTGAGTTCTTCTTGGGAGGATGGGAGAACGGAGCAGAAGTCTGTCCTCTTCCCAGGGAGTGGGAAGAAGGTAGTTTGCCAAGGAAAATAACTGATATACATTTCCAAATCATGAAGTTACTCCAGAGTGTGTCCACCCTGGAGGGAACTGTAGATATGAAGACTCAAAGATGGACAGATTTGAGCAAAGCTTTTATAGTGCTAGATCAGAAATACCATCCACATGAACATCAAAGACTCCCAAAACAATCATTCTCACAAATTTCATTCAGATATTAGCTAGTTTCCTGCTCTCCCCTGGAATGCCTCTTAAGAGGTTTATGTGCCTAGAATGTCTCCTTTTGATTTGTTTCCTGTATCTCACAGGAGACCTTCACAACCTGAGGTGTTTGTAGTGGAAGGCTCTCATTCACTTAACTCAAGAGGAAAAAAATTGGTGTTTTGCCTCCATACTTGCTCTGAYTGGGCCTATGAGCCTGATTCTGCTTTACGTTTGTCTGAAGATTAAGATGATTTAGCTGTTTACATTGTTCATTACTYCAAAACCAAATTTTTTTGTTGCTTTTGAATTCTGTATGCCATAATATACACATAATTTATACAAACAAGTGTGTTGATACATATTTTTATTAATGAATCATTATTGTCTTAGCAGACAAGTTTCCTCTGTACTCAGATATTATTTTAATTAAAACATTTTAATAACAAAGGGAATATCTGTTCCTGCTTTTCCTCAGATCYGAATCAGATAAACTAATAAATGCACAGAAGAAGCCCAGTAACCGCAGACACTGTGACAGGTAACAGATTGCTCACCAGGAATGGGGCTTTTCTTCACAGCTGTATTTTCTGATAAGGCAGCAAAATAAAGAATAATATGGTAAACCAACACTTTTGCATACATTATCATCATCACTTATGCTTCAAGAACATTATCATGTCAATAACTAAGTCTTTAAAAAAGTCAAATCCACTACCAGGCATTAACATCATTTTAATGTATTCTGTAGCAGATTTCTCAGAATAATAACAATAAAAAAATCTTATTTCATTTTATTAGAGTTATTTACAAAYGGAATACTACCAGTGTTCATTGCAGCAGATGGCAGCACTATTTTATAATGCTGTTACCGGACTAGCAAAATCAATAATCCATTACAAATAAAAAGACAAATGCTGTAATTTCTCACAGATAATCAATCAGCACTCAAATGTAGCACAAACTCAGGCCTATAAGAAACAGTCAATATGTGATACTTGTCTTTCCATATAAACAACGTTTTTAAAAGATGATTGTTAGCAATATGCAATAGATAGGGCACAGAGTTTATCAAAAACCCAAGTAATCCCAGGTAATGACGTGAAGACGTTGTCAGATTCCCTAGGTACTATCACTGAGCATATTATTTTCACCCTATCTCTTCCTTTGATCCAATAGTTCCCCCTGGCATTATAAAGAAAATCCTAAAAGACAAGCCTCAGATAAAACACACCTAGTTAAGCTGTCCTAATACCCCTAATTCCTAGTTTTTCCTTCCACTGCAACTGTAGAGGCTCCTCTGTTTTTTTTTTCCCTCTCAGATTTAGATGTTTTATTCAGTGCACTCTTCACCGAGCTCTGAACTGACCCTGTCATGATGGAAATTACTGTGACTTTCCAATGGGAAAAGCACTTCCATGGCAATCCTGAGAATCAGGATGATTATTAATGGTGCAAATGATTGAATAGTGCACAGAACTTACTCTACAATATGCTAAGATTAACAAAATTTCAAAGCAAAAACAGTACTTCACAAAAGCTTTTAATTGCCCACACAGTCCTCTAAATTAATCATCTCATTTCATTTCAAAACTCTTCATTTTGGCTACACATTTGACTGTCTTAATCTTRTTTGCTTAGTCCTGCTTCTGACCCAAGACAAAGCAAAGACCACGAATAATCACTCTAATTTTTAATTGGTGCTGAATTAAAAACAGAAAGCCCAAATTATATACATCTACATTAACAGCAGATGTATCCAACATAAGTAATCAAGGTACAGGATATTAAGAATTAATTAATAAAACTGTGCTCCTACTGAAGATATMTGTACAATAATAAAACTAACTGTTGATTATTACTTCAGTGGTTAATCAGCCATTAACTCTCCCTACTGCAACTATATTCCAGTACTGTGCAAACTACTTCCCTTGTAAATGGGAGGAAATAACTTTTTATCTTCCTTCTTCTAAACAGTCACTGTTACTGCCTTTGTTCCAATTTAATGAAGGTGAGAAGGAAGATAAAAATGTTAAAAATGAAAAAAAAAGAAAAAAAAAGAAAAAAAACACTTGTATTTGAAATCTATGACCGTCACTGGCTTCATAAAAAGACACTGGGTTAGGCTTAAGCTCATCAGGAAGAGGTTACCAGAGTGAATAACTGCCTTGGGGAAGGAAAAAAAAAAACAAAACAAAACAACCCCACATCTCTCACAACATCTGACAGGGGACATGGTCTTCCTCACTTAGCACACAAAAGCATATGGGTGAAAAAGAGAATTCCCTCTGCTAATGGTCCCATTTTGTCTTTCTACTTTCCCATTTACAGTCAATGAAATACAGTAACTAATGCAAAGTCATAATAAAGAATAATGGACCAAATAATGCTTTGTATGGTGCCAATACACCTGCAGGTGCTGGGGATGCTAAGCAGCTTTTTAATGATGTATTTACAATAGTGCCAGGAAGCAGAGTCATAATGTCTAAATGGAAAATTATTTAGATGACTGTATCAGTTCACGATCTCCATTCAGCAAAGTTGCTAGCGGCAGTTTCAGAATCAACCTTGAAAATTGCTCTGAATTCTGGCAGATCAGGAAAATATTTGTTAACTGTGAAAATGAGCAGATCTGACAAAAGCAATACACTGTACAACAGAGAACCACATACCCTATGAGTTACACTGAATATAGACTTACTCAAGTTCATATGAAGCCCTCCACTGTTAACAGTAGAGCAAATAATATCTGTTTAGCTGACATGACAGAAAGAAATTGCAAACTGGCCACCTATGCCTATCTTTGGGAACACAGATCTTTTTCTTTTTTATCATTATAAATAAAAGATTTTTTATCTATATCTAAGACTTACAGATTAAAATTCAGATACGAATGTCTGTCTGCCTAGTAAATTGTTTTCTGAGTCTTCAGTTTCCTGTGAAATGGGACACTTATCGTTCACACATTTATCCTAAGAAAAGCTTGCTCATTGTAAGCATAAATGCGTTTATGCTTTGTAAAGCACATCTTGTTCAACTCAACGTACGGCTATGTCTTTAAAAACTCTTGGTTTTGTTTCCCGTTAGCTGGAACAAGGTCTGGCACATGTTAGTTAAAAAAGGTCATTGGTTTAAGAGAGCCGGAGAACAATYTGATAAACATTTTACAATTAGTGGTAGGGAAGAGGAGAGTATCTTACTCTGTTTCCTATCTAGAAGTCTGAGCAGTAGGAAGAGTTACTTGGACTGGGTGTAAAATCTGAGATTCTTCAGTGAAGAGGTTACGGACAGCACATCCCTGAACTGCTCACAGGTCCAGTCACGTAACAGATAGGGARTTATCCTCCCTGCACACTTGGGGCCTGTTAGTTTGCTGTTATTATGTTGTCAGGTTATTCATTTATCTACTTTATTAGTAACTCATCATCACTCCTTTATCTAAATATTTACACCTGTATTAGCACAGTGGCTTTGATTCTGCGCTTGCTGGGGAAGTGCTGACATTCCATGTGCTTGTGACAATGTAAAACTGGTCCAAGCAAGCGCCCATGTAGCCAGAGCAGGTGTAGCCATCATAGGGAAAGAGTTACRTTCTCACTAAAATACTGTCAGAGTAGTTTACAAAATTAATTGCATTCCTTACCTTTCAGCACTGACATTCATTTAAGCAAGCCAAAGCTCTGCAATAACTGGTTATTTCAAATCCTATATATCACAAAATATAATTGGCTGCCAATTCTAGGAAATATTAATAGTATAAGATAAAATGACTAGTCAAACTTTGAAAGAGTCCTAAAATCCTGGACTGTTAAAATCCATGGATAAAACGCATAGGAAAAACTATGCATTTTAGTGAAAAATGCATAGGAAAAACTCAACTATGACAAAAAGCCATTGAATTATGTTCGTTCCATGATTTAATGAAGTTCGTTAATACTTCCACTATGAAAATATTTATATTTCTTGTCAAGGAGCTCACATTGCTTTCATTTCATACCTCAAAACTTGATATAAGATGCAAAATTCAGAACTATATATAGCCAAATAATGAAGAAGTACATCTCAACAAATGGAAGCTTGTAGATCATAACTTAACTGTGTTGCAGAATTAACCAAATGCTGACCTTGAGGAGAGTGTAGCATCATATTAAAATATGAGATAATCATATTATATTAAAAATRTTCCGTTTGGTTAAAAAATGGATTTGACTCACTGATTTAAACAGCGATGTATCATCAGCTATAGCTGATGCCAAAAGAGTGAGGAGGAGGGGGAAAAGCAGAGGTGACAGCCAAATTAAATRTGTGAAATCACCATGGCCCTTAGGCTTCTCCTTTGTGAGGCATTTCCTTCTTTTGGCCATTTTTTGTAAGATTATAAATGTGTGTGTCATGAACAGTAAAATCACTGGTCTGCGATAGGATAGGCAGATCCATAATGTAACCTGCAGTGCATAAAAAAGCAGCCCAGTAATTTTTAACTATGTATTTTAGATGATCAAGGGAAAGAGAAATATCTTACAACCCAGAGAYCTGAAGGTAACCGAAAGCATATGATTATTTGAGCCTTATGTATGTGTGCAGACATATAATATAGGCACATTTTTATTAATGTATGTTTGTAACTGTCCACTTAAATGTACAAGTATCTCAATGCTTACCCATACAGTCTTCTTAAGTACATATGTTATCCCTATTGTAGGCTGTCGTACCAGTCATTTAAATAAAAGTTTCCCAATATCCGCTGTACTCATTGGGTTCAACTAAAGCACRCACAGCTTAAGCCTTCAAGAAAGTGTCATATTCTGGCAAAAAATGTCTGTCTCAAAGAGTGGCCTCGTAGTTTACTAGCCATATATGCACTTACAGCTTTGACACTGTTCCAAGGCATACGAGTATAGTTATGTCCATCTAACTAAAAAAAGTAATGAATAAGTATTAYGCTATTTACAGAGCTCTCAAAAGATGAGTTGGTCGCAGCAGCATTTGGCCATGCTGGCAACATGAACTAACACCAAGCCTCTCAGTTGTGAACTGCAATGCAGTGATTTCATGTTGGCTTGTACTGATTTTTTTACTTCGGTTAAAGCTGCTAACTGAAACCGCTTATTGAATTCTCCTAACCCCAGGTTAAATGGTTAACCTCTTAGAAGTGAAGAGTGAACATATAAGTTAATGCTGACCAGTAGCTTTCAGACAGCAGTAAAGCCATGTGCTGGAATAACATGAAACAGGAAAAACTGTATCATCAAAACCTTCTACACGGTGCTAAGGTTCTTAGCRCAACCTTCTGTCACAAAAAGACAGTTTGGGAACGGCAGCTAAYCACACTCAGAATAAGAGGGTAGCTGCGACCTACCTTAAACTGCTGGCTTCTAGCAGGAGCCCCTAACAGCTCAGAGAATTGAACATGCTGCATTTCATTAATGGTCCCAGTCTGTGCTCCCAGTTCCTATCTTGTGACAAACCCAGGATATTCCACATGATGTGTTTAATCCAGATCATAACAGACAAAAATTGTATTGCACTCTCTCTGTCCTGTCCCTTTTTTCCCCTCAAAAAACAGAAACAAATGTACCATCTCCACTGGTTCAAGTAACATAGCTCCTTAGAACAGGTAAAGGCCTTTCTCTTAATTTTTCTCCCTYGTATTATTATGTTGGGAAGGCAAGCAGAGAGAGCATTGCAGTGGGAATAGTTTAATGTCACTGGAAGGGAACTGACCTTCTACTAAAAGTGAACACCATGCATGATAGCATTTGTATTTCTGGCATCTTCTTCCGAAGAAATAAAGCATTAATCCTACATGCAAGTTTTCACCTTGCTCAGGAATATTTAGTGCACATTTCAATGACTACATCTCTATTTCTAAATATTTCTACTGCTGCTAAAGATTTATTACTACTATTAACCATAAGCACAATGGACTCTCACTGTTATTTCAATGATATTCTCACACTCTAAGGTCTGCTATGATTCCAGTAAGTATTCTTAACCAAGACTCATTTCTCGTAAATACAATAATTTTAAAATTCATATATAAAACCCTATCATTTCAAGATCTTTGCTACATTCAGTAAGATTACCATTAATACCATGTCCAARAGTCTGTATTAAAAAAATCATTATTAAGTCTCTTCCTCTACCTTTGAAGTCTAAAATAATACAATTCCTCYAAATTTTAAGAAGTTCTCCATAATAAAAATAAATAAAGGAGTATCCCTGGAAGTTTCAACTCTATAGGAGCACATCTTCCACCACTTGCAYATAACAGTAAAATACAGAGAAGTTGACTGTGGTTTTCCTTTAATTTATACCATTATTTATATCTCTGCATATGCAGAGGAACTATACTGTCAAAAGTATCACTCCAATTGAATTGAGTAGATAGAAAAAAGCCATAATGCTGAAGACAGATTTTTTTAAAAAAGAAAAATCTTAAAATTTAGATATTTAAGAAGCAACACAAATAAAAAACAGCTAGCCATTATTCTACTTTCTCAAGTTTTGGATTTCAGCCTCAAAATAAATTTTAGTTAAGCTAGTCATAAGTATACTATAATCCTACATAAACAAGGCTGGTAGAAAAAGTTTTAGTGAATTTACAGAAGAGAATAACCTCAGATCACTAAAATCGATACATTTGTTTTTCATAGCCTTTTTTCAAGCTTACAGCTGCATTTCCTCACAATAGGCCAAAAAAAAAAAAAAAGTTCCTTTAACTAATGACTAGCAAAGACAAAATCTTCAGCTTCCCTATTAAAATCTTCGGCTTCCATACACCCCCCTAAAAATTAGAAAGCCCAAGAAAACYCTTCTTCTTCTACAAATTACTGTATCTCTATTTATCTGGCTTACATGGAGAATTTATAGCKACTTTAAAGATGGTAAAACAAAAGAATATCATAAACATTGAAAATCAAAAAGCACTTAACATAAAATTTTGCTTAACATCGTTTAGGTTTCAACCTCCACAACATGTGAAATCTCCTCTCTAAAAGSGAAGTTTGTTGCTCCTGCAGCAAGCTACATAAAGGAAATCAATCAAAACATGCAAGAGAAGTAGCACAATCCGAGAATAATAATTTAATTTCTGATTTACGTATGTCCCAAAGGTTTTCTATAAGGTGCCTGCTGATTCAGTGARGTGCCCAAGCACTTTGGAGAACCCTACCAGGCATGTAGATGCCCGAATACTCACAAAATGCTCCCCTCAGATGCAGATTTTGCAGTCTGTAACTCACTGTCATTTTGTGGCAACATCTCAGCATTCTACAGAAGCAAGGAAAAATCCATATAGGCTCAGGAGGAGAACAAATAGTTCAAGCTATATGTCTTTGCCCAAATTAATTTCAAGCCTAGTTTGTGTGTAAACCAGCAAGTCTGTGCAAAATCCAGGAGTTCATGGATTTAAACTGTGTTGTTTAAAGGTTTACTCTAATGTAGGAAATATAGTATCTTTTTTGGTTACAGGAAGCTAAAAACATTATAATTAATGACGTGTTTGCAAAGAGTTGTTTTTCAAATTATGGAATCAGAAAAGCTTTGGTTGAGAGACCAAAACTCCTGCTCTAAGGAGTAACAACTTCAAAGTAAGACCACTTTACTCAGGGCCTCRTTCAGGCAGAATTCACCACAGAATTTCCCTGGTTGCAACCTGTGATGTCTTATGCTCCTTTCAGAAAAATTTGACTTTTTCTCTGCAGTCTTCCTCCTGCAAAATTAAGTAGCCAAATACTACTGTTGATCCTGGTTCCTTTAGCTTCTTCTTATATGTCATGTATTCCAGCCCTCTAACCGCCTCAGTGGTCCTTTGCTGAACTTGCTCGAATTTGTTAATCTCCTTCTTGTACCAGGTGGTCCCACATGTATATGAAGTATTCCAGATGTGGCCTCACAAGCCTGCAGTAAAGGGAAATAATCCTTCACCCTAGTAGCTACACTCTTRCTAATGCAGCCCAGAATGCAGCTGGCTTTCATTGCTGAAGGCTGCACTGCTGACTCGTGTTCAACTTGCTGTCTAGGAGGACCCTTAGATCCTTTTCTGCAGAGCTGCTCGTCACCTAAGCAGGTGATAGAAAAAAWTCTCCTTCTATGGCTACTCAACTAAGCATATATTTTACATGTGGAGATTTTTTCTGTTTGTGTTCCTATACTATGAGCCCTAATTATGTCCGGTTAACACAGAACAAAAAGATTGTTTATAGCTAGCTAAAAGATCGTTCAGTCTAAATTTTTGACAAGAGGTAATATATGGGTGCAAAATAGACCAGGGGAGAATGCAATGAAGCAATGAAGAAGCAGTGGTCTCTGGAAAAGATGATAGTCATAGCATATGAGTGGCTTAYCGGTTGTCAGGTTTTGTTGGCATGAATAAAAAGGAAGGTTTACAGAAGATAATCACTTAATCCTGTGACATTTATATGGATTTATTTTTCCAGTCCTAGCTAAAGTGAAAAAAAAATGAAGTTACCTGTTTGAAAAATGCCAGTGGGGCAAAGGTGGCTGGCATCACGGGCCAGACAGAAGCAGGAGTCAGCCTCTATCCACCGATAACAACCGTAACAGCTCTGTGGCTGTCAGAGGCTTTACCAGTGAAAGTAAGCCCTTAAAGATGGCATGGTGGGGCCAGCGAAGAGACAGTCAGAAGGAGCAGCATGGCATCCTGAACAGACACAACTGGGACAGGATAACTTTGTCTASCTTGGGGGAAAGGATGCTTCATTATTTCAGATGCAAAGATGCTGCGAAAAGGGGAAAGTGTCTTATTTTTGTGGTGGGAAGGAAAGGCCATAATTTAAGTTTGCAGAAAAAAAAATGTAAAATTTAGGGACAATCTGCATGTGGAGTCATAGAAATAGGGTTACTCAGACCCAGAGTGTCAGGCAGGATAGCAGTAGTCCCAGTGATCAAGAAGTATGACAGCCTYTGAAAAATTGAAAAGCAAGGAAGATTTCTATTTTAGCTGTTTCATACTTTAACACATTCATTGTCCACAAGGAAAGCTCAGGAAGACAGAACGAGATTTTGCCCAAAGAAGACAGATGATGTGTGGTTTTTTGCAGCACASAGATGAAACTGGTTTTGCTTTTATTGGTGAGATTGCACAGAGAGAAAACTAAGGCAGACCACAAACAAAGCTGCTGGCACCCCTGCCTATCACGGAAGCTGAAGGAAGGATTAGAAGAGCCTTCTGAAAATATCAACTGTAGAAACCATTAAAAAAGAAAGAAGAGTATCAAGAGATTAGGGAGTCACAGAAGCTAATAGAGAATAAGATTTCAATAAGTGTGTGGAATTGGTAGCTGCCAGTTAAGAATGATGAAGATGGACTGTTGGCTCTAAGCTTTGGCTAGGTACTCAAGCAATTGCTGTGAAGCACAAGAAGCCAAAGCCAAACTGAAGAAAGCTTAGGTCAAGTGTGAAGGGGAGGAACTCCTGAAAATGACTGTCAGCTGCACATTCAGTGGGTTAGAAGATGAAAGAGAGAATAGAGATGATGTAGCGATACAAGTGGGATCAATGGTAAGTTTTTTAAGGAACAGAAAAGATAAATGCATGTTTACCAGTTGTTAGCAATAAGTTATGAGAAGAATAAAAGTATCCCTGTCTAAAATGAGTGCAAAATGTAGCACTTCACAAAAAAACAATTCATACATTGAATGTTTTATATATACAGAACTAAAAGACACTACTGAATTTAAATTTGAAAAAAAAAGAGCAACACTGTTTATAGAATGCCACATCAGGTCTCTAAGAGTATTTATAGATCATCCAAATGAAATTAAAGCTCTTCTAGAAACAGCTATTCCATTTTACCTTAGATTTCTTGTTACAACAGGTGCTACAAAGGATTCACAACCTACAGAAAAAAATGTTTCATAAGATTACATCTCATCTCAACAGATAGCAGCAAGAATTACATGGGATCTGCAAATTAATCTTCTATCACATAAGTTGTCAGCATCAGGTAAAAAAAAAAGTTACAAAAGGCAGGACACATCTTTTCAACACCTAGTAAAGCAGGCTAGCGTTTTCTGCTGTAGGTACTGAAATAGAATAGGTACAGCCCAGAGAAGCATAAGAAGAAATATAAATAATGAAACATTCACATAGAGAAGAGAGTTGATGTGACTTAGCTCTACTTACTTCATACTCTATACAAATTCCAGCGTATTCTTAAATAGATGTTCCTATTGTGATCAGACCCACATACACAAAGGTTAATGCTCAGAAAGAATTCAGAAAACTCTATTATAGCATCAGCTCAAGTGAATTTAATCTTTAAATAGCATCGGGATTTGTTAGTGAACAGCACTAACCTCACATCACAGTGCAAACAACAACTAGGSAGCACAGCAAAGAGGAGCTTGGGGACATCGGTTTCGTGCAGAGGCTTACAGCGCCATTTGAACCTCCGAACCTTCCGAGATGCATAGTAACTTTCTACAGCATGCAAGGACTGTTTGTTTTATTTCCACAASTTGCTGCCAAGACATTTTCCATGTTTTTTCAGTCCGAGTGGAATGCAGTTTAGTAGCTGACAAGCAAAGGAAAATTTCACTTGTCTGTGGTAATGATCTGCTGTCGATAACTATGAAAAGGCAGTCCTACAGAGCCATGCAGAACCATCACAAAGAGACGGATCTCGTTATTAGCACTGGTAAGAAACATTTTTTCCATCTCTCTCTTGMGAAGCTTTGCCACAAGAGAAAATTCTTGCAGTTTGCCTACCATAAAGACTTGCTCTATTTCTTAGATCCCCTTCGCAGTGAAATCACATCATGTGGTCTTCAGAAAAGGAGACGGGTTAGGAATTTGTAATTTGTCAGTTACAGCACCTTGCATCCGTGTACAGAGAAATAACAGTAACCATCTGAATAAATCTAGAAAAGACAAAACCTAGTTTGTACAGGAAGTCTAACGTGGGTTTCGTTGTCCAGAGGGAGTTCCAAAATCCCTAGAGGATTAACTTAAATCAGGCCTGTTCTGAGCTACCTGTACACTCCTGTCTCACTAGAGCCAGTACCAAGAGGTTGGTGTGGATCCATGTACGGGCAGGAGTTGCAGGTTTTAGAGTAGGGAAAGTAAGCCTTTTCCTTGTTCTTAGTGATGTGGCTATAAAATCTTRCCAGAGTATAATCAAGGCTACTTCACTATTTATTAAAAAATTATGCCTGTCTTAAAGATCCCAGTTAGGATGCAATTATGATGGGAAATCACAACAGCAAAGTAATTGAAATGCATGGCTGTGAAGACCTAGTTATGATCATACTAAAATGCTTCTACTAAACATCCACTGCCCTGATGAATTAGTTATTCTGGCTGCAAAGACGGTATATTTATATTGGACATAAGTATTATATTTATCATTGTATTGAAGGATTGCAATCTAATAATACATTTCTATTACTAATGAGTATGTAATACCATCAGTTTTGTGGAACTATTGATAAAACCACTACTTGTTGTATTGCCTTTGATACATATTGCGAAAGATAAGACTGCTTCGCTCAATGTTTCCCCCTTTTTCCTACGTTAATCTTTTAATGTACAATCATTTATTTGTTAATACCACAACACAGAGGCTAGTGCTACATTATTACAAAAGAAAGATACAGGAATATTCATTACAACTTCCATATTTTAGGCGTAAGAATACATTGCTCACATATTTAAGCTTTCAGACATGTTTCCTTAATTTTGTCTGCAAATATCATTTGCCTATACACAATATTTGGAATTTACCAGCTTCTGTGCTGAATTTCCATTAACTATGGACAGAGTCATTCCAAAGTATCTCAGGAGAGTGTCTTAAGAAGTCTAATGATTGGGGAACTCTCAAGCTTCTTCTATACGTGAGCCACATCTTAGTATACGGCTCCATCTTCACATCCACTTGCTCCTGCACTCTGTACTCACAATGGCAGAGCACTTCCATAATGCTTACAGCATTATGTTCACTGTAAATGTAATATTTTTAGAAAACATAATGTATTTCCCCTTAAATTTCAATTCTATCTAGCAGATGTAACAAAGAAAAYGTGTCAAGGCCGTGTTCTCCACATCTGCAACACGATAATCAGAGATGTCAACAACACTAGTTTTAGAACATCTCAAATACYTGAAGAAACATTTCCCAGCATAAAATGTAATGCAAGTGGAGGGGACTCTGCAGGCACATCAATTAGCTATTGGATGTGTAAGCAACATGAAGAGACTGCAGAGAGAATGGCTACCCTTTCCTGGGTAACAAAATGAACCTCGACAATTCCATTTTTTGAGAGAGTGAGTGGATAAACAAAAGAGGTTATCCGTAATTAAAAGGGGGGGTGGGGTGGAGAGATATCATTTTTCTTCTAGCAGTAAAGAGGACTTGTAATACTGATTAAATTGTTCAAATATGTTCAATCCTCAGTTGCCAAATATCAGGTAACAGAATCACATTAAAAGTAAATCGTACGCCACTGTTTTCATTAGCTGTGTTCYGTATTAGTATCTGCACTGACACAGCAACATTTAGAGATACCATGTTTCTGCACGTTTTAGTTTCTCTCCTCTAGCTCTCTTCTCTTTGAATTACTTACATATAGCTCCAAAATAGCCAAAACCAGACATGTTTATGCACCTTCTTTCTGTAAAAAGTAGCTATGAGAACTCACAGGTCTAAGTATGGCAAAAATGACATTCACAAATTTGTTGTAATCAAGAGTACCAAACATTATTTGCATGTAGCCTCTTTAAGCATAAAAAGTTGGATGACTTAATTTTTTAGAAGTTTAATTGCTGTACCATATAAAAAGCTAAAGTAGTTTGTTTTCAGCAAAAGCTCATCTAACGGCAAGGAACATCTCAAAGAGCCCAGGCAGGCGAGAACTCTGCTCCCATTTCTGCTCTTGACTCRCTGACGTGAAGAGAGATTTGGAGATACAAATGAGGATGACCCTTGTCCACTTTATTAAAACCTACAGAGTCAAACTGCTAGTATCAGTGTCAGGAATCCCACCTGATGGGGGCTTAATGTTCTACCAAAAGACTTTCTGTCACAATTTGTGTTATTTAAAATTCTGAATCTAGTTTTTATGCATTTAATATTTTAGGGTACTTCAGGAGCAAAGGGATAAAGATCAGGACATGAGAGAAACTGAAATAAAGTTAAAATGAGACTGTTACAGCTGAGAATCATGTGCTGTAAAGATACAAGAAACAAACAGCATATCTGTTGTACGAAAAAAGTTCTTACATATTTTAGATGAAGCCTTCCTTCTTTTCTATAATAGCCTGGACCCTTTCAGGCCCGGGCCACTTACATGCATATATATGTTCCATTCTCCATCAGGCTTCAAGCCCCTATACTCCCACCTCCCCTTTTCCAAGGGTAATCACTTATTCTTTTTCTGCAACCCAGCCATGTGAAATCCTCGCTTTATCTGATTATTCTGGGCATGCCCAGGAAGCAAAGCACAGGCCTGTCACACAACGCCGGCTCAGCCTGCCTCCCTGCCGCACTGCGGGAGGAGAAACGGCCCTTCCCCAGCAGCTGATGGGACACAAAAGGCCTGCCCCAGGTGGGTCTCCGGCCATTTGTCCCACTGGCTCTGACCCCACTGGCTTAAAGTAAACATTGAGCTTTCCGGGTGGCTGGAGAAGAAAGCAGCCATTGGGAGAGAAGGAGTCAAAGAGACAGAAGAAAGAAAAGCGAGGCAGAATTTTCCCTGGACTTCCTGCTTTCCTCAGATTGTATTCCACCTCTCCCTTGGGAAAGCTCCAAGCATGAGAACTGTTGCTGGTTAGTTATATGATCTATTCTCTATTACACCTATAAAAATCCAGAAGAGCTCAAATAGTCACACTGCTTTTTTTAAAATATAGGTCATCTGGATGTCTCCTCTTATAACTAAGAAAAAAATATATCCCTCTGCGCTTTAATTTTGCTGTGCAGTCTTCCATTTCACTGAATTATTTATACTTTTGATTGAAAATGATCAAAAACRTAAACACAGTCACTATCTTCATTAAATCCATATTAGCTCTTAATGTATTTAGTGGCTTGCTTATTTATATTTAACATAAAAAGTTTTAAATAAATGTTAGTGTTCACCAGTTATTATTTAGACATACTGTAAGTAACATTTTTAATACCACAAAGACCGAACAGAGATTTCACTCACCAAGCCATCCTGATCCAGAATTCGGTATACACATATCTGTCTCAGCACTGGGCAACACAAATCCAACCACAAAAACTTCAACTCCATCAGCCATTAGGGCCATGCCCAACACAAAGAAGAGGGCCCACTGGAAACGACCATGGCCACATTCTTGAATTATCAGTTCATACTGCTGTGCTAGCTCTTCTTCATCAGCTTTCCTCTCTGTTTCCAGTTCATGACGATCCTTATATTCATCACGCATAGGCTGCCCTAAGGCCACCATGCCATCCTTGCCCTGTCCCATATTGGGGATTCCCTGATATTCCCCCTCATAAATTTCATCATCTTCATCATGTCCTTCAGTTGCTTCACTTGATCCTTCATCATCATTAGCTTCCACATCATAATTTCCCCCTTGGACATAGTAATCATCATCATCTTCCTCATCCTGGAATCGGTTGTAGGACCGCTGGGTGTAGCCATCCTGAGCTTTGTCAACAACTTTATTCACTTTTTTGACAGCTTGTCTCTTCACCTCTTTGGCAATATCTTTTGCCCCTTTCACTAGCGAAGTCCTGTCTTTGTATGTTTCTTCCATCTTGTATCAGACAAAGATTGCTGTCCTACTGCAGACAGACCTGCCAAATGCTGYTTGGAGCACCTACTTCGCGTTGGACATCGATACTAAAGGCCCAAGAAATACGAAGTTCTAACACAGCACCTGCAAAATATGAGAGAAAAAAAAGTTTACATTTTGTTCCTTCTCCTTTGATTCTTCACACTGATAGAGTACCACACCAACCTTACTTAAGCACTGCACACCACAGTTCAGGGCTTATACAAASATGCTTTTTCTTCAGAGACGCAAACATCCCAGGCTACTAAGAAAATACTCTAAAGAAAAATCTAATTCCTCTACATAATTTCAGAATTAAATCTATTACACTCTGTTTTTTCAAAGGATACCGGTTTTTATTCTGAAAGAAAACAGGTAATTCCATGAGCCAAACACCATACTATCTCCAGTGTCCTTCTCGCATTTGAATTCTCTGTTACATAATAAAAGGTTATAAACACGACAGCTTTTGTGTCAGCGAGTTAGCATTAAAGCGTCCGTCTTCTGCCCAGCCTCCCTTCTACAAAACCCTGCAGGGAGGGAATATTCCCAAGATCCCTAACAGTCTTTCAAACTTGACTGAACTTGCCCAATGTGTTCACAGGTTATTAAGAGCAGATTGACAGTTTGGATTTATCACACTAAGTCTTAGCAATATATGTTGTGTAGTTGCCGTCTATAATCAGCRCAGGGAGACAGGTGGGCTGAAGTGGTGGCACTTTCACCCTCTGGAGATTTCTAATATCTAAATCACCCACAGGAGCATCCCTGCCATCTCCACAGTGACAGCAGAGGCAGCCTGGAGCAACAAGAGCTGCTTAGCTAATACGTCTCGGAGCGTAAATCCAGCATGAGCTCCGGGCAGTCTGGCTGGGCGCAAGCACCGAGCCGTTTCACCCCACCGCCCCGCCGCGCTTTGCCACCTCTTCCTTCSTGCCAGCGTTTGTGATCCTGTGGCTGCCTAGTGAGTCAGAGCTGCTTGTGTGTTTGACTGAAAATTAACTATTTCCTTTTTCCCTGGTTAGTTTTCAGGTGTCGCAGCAAGGCAATTCGGCCCATCACATGCCTGCACAGTGGCTGGGGGAGCAGAAAGAAATGGCAGCAAAGTGCAAGCAAAGGCAAGGAAGAACAGCAGGATCCTCCTCTGCCGGCGCTGCACGTTTCAAACGGCTGACACTGGAGACAAAACTGCGCCATTAGTAACGCGTCTAAAGTTAAGAGGGATTAATCTGGGCACTGCATCCACGCTACAGGTTTGCAGAAACCTCACTTCTCTAAGAAATCATGCAAAAGTGCCAGTATCAGGGCTTCCTAGAAAACACAGTCTACTTCCCATTTGAGGAAAAGGTTGTTTTTAACAATGGTCGTTTTAATGATCCATTTTCCAGCACAACCTCAGAAAAAGCTGCAGTAGCACAACTGAGGCAGCAGTGAGATGTAACACTGGAATAAGAATAAATTGCTGGGAATTTCTGAAGAAAATTCTGTTCCCCTTGCTAAAGCATTGCGGAACGATTCCCCACGCTCCAGGGCAGAAGAACTGGCTCCCGCTTTGAAAAGCCTGCCTTTTATTCGTTCGGATGTAAACACTATTCCCAGAAGTATATTCCAGACAGCGATTTTCAGATTGATACCATTTGGAAGGATAGAAAGAAATATAGACTGCTTCAGATAAACGAAGGACATGGTGTATTTCTGATAAAAGAAAATCAACCCTAAAAATCACACAAACGTGCAGGTAATATGYCTTAAGAAGCTAAAAGACACTTCCCCAGCTTTCCTTATAATGACTATAGAAATCCACCATAATGCTTCTTTTTAGTCCCTTCCTCTAGATTAACTTCATACACTCTGAATGTTTCTCAAAGAAATCAGACGTGATGGCACTACTCAACTGTTCAATGCAAACTGAAGCATTTACTGGAAAAGAAATGCAGCCTTTAAAAAAAATAGGATGTAATATTTATGACTCAAAACTGTAGCCTGATTTTAGGCACACACAATCCTCCTATGTAGGTCATCTTAGAGAAATTGCCTTAGCATACAAGATTTACCCATTACAGACTTTCAGTTTTGAAGGTGCTCCTCGGGAGTTATCATCTGCGTACTGAATCAGGCATCCAATCCTTCCTGTTACATACATGTGGACTGTAGTCTCTCCTAGCTATTATTGAACACTTCATACATAAAAACATTCACCGAGTCTGCTGCAGCCTTCCATAAGGACTTTCAAGAACTTCACAAACTCCTAACGGGTGCTCTTATGAGGGTTAATGCTTACAAAGTGTTCCTAAATTATTTTGATCATTTTAGACAATTTTAGGGTGTATGTGTGCACAGTACATTTAAGGTAAACTCTGAATTACTCTGACTCTTAGATTATTGCTTTTTTGGTAATTACAACATTCTTTTAAGCATTTTCAGTTGCAATGATACTGTCAAACTTAGCTTTACCACAAGCTATATCTGTGCAAGCAAGACAGTAGGCATTAAGGACTATCAGATGAAAGTGCTCCAAAGGGCAATGCTGGCGCACTGGCAAAGCAGCTCCTTCTGTTTTTACAGTAGATCTACCTCTTGAGTTCAGCAGACTACTCTCTAAAAACACAAATTTGCAAAAGTAACTGAGCTTATATCGTCAGATCAGGTTCTGTCAGATCAGCTATGTCAACAATGAATTATACCTCTCCAAACTCATTAATAGGATAACCGCCAGCAAAAATCCTGCACAGACTCCCCCTAAGTCAAGCTTCTGTCTAGGCAGTGAGATCCAAGATGTACTGAGCACAAGACCAGAAATTTCTCTTCATCGTGCCCAAGTTTCCAAGCGGCATACCTGGTTTGAATGCTATTCCTTTAAGTAACTGTACTTTATGAACCGAAATCCCTGCCTTAAGGGTGGTAAGTACAAAGAGGAATTATTTACAGTCCATGCACAGCAGCTCTCTACCCTTTTAATTATGTTGGGCTGATTGACTACTAGTAAGCAACTGGAAGTCTGAAGGAGTGAGGATTAATAACTACCCAAGTCGCATAAAATAGCTGAAGTACAAATGAGAATGTAGCTATTGATTCCTGTTTGTACCAACTGCCTTACCCAACAAGCCTGCTACTTTCACTAAACTAATCCTACATCCCTATTCTATTCCTTTGATTAAAAAAAATCAAAATTTAGCATTTTCCCAGGAAAACAGGGATTTAATCTCTAATAAAAACACTATTTCAAGTAGTACATGCAAATAAATATTTCAAAACATTCACAAAGATACATGCACAGGAAAACAAATTATTTGGCTGCTGTAAAGCTTTTCCTTTTCCATTCTACTGTGTTTACAAACTTCCTTCTAGTTACTACTTGGTTCTCTCACATTTTGTGCCACACCGAAAGTAAAGGCTGGACACTGSAAACTAAATCAGTGAGGTCCAATATAGATACTCATTCCTACCAAGCCTTACACCTTTGCTTTGCTAAACATAAGTTGTGAGAAGAGTCACTGAAGACCAGAAGCTACTAACAAAATATATTAAGCATGTGCATATGTTCAGATCATACATTTTTCAGAACAGAATTGAGAGTCATGCTTAGACTGAGCTACAGCTTTAGCAAGGACTTAGGCATCTAGTATTCGCAGTCTAGAGGAACCTTAATTCTTTCTACAAGATCTTTAAACTAGTTTGAGCAGTGCAAAGCCCGTAAAAAACTGTACAGATTTTTTTGCTTGTACACACTCTCACTGCCTGTCTTCATCCACACTCACACAATGGCAACAAATTCAATATAGACTCAAAGGTATAACAGATGACTTGGAATTAAGATCAAAATGTTCTTGCCACATTGATCTTAATTCTGCTAGAGCAGGAAAAGCTAGAACTGAAAGCACAGAGCTGCAGCTATTTTCCAGTGATTAAGCAGTGATGTATTCCATCCGATACAYGTTCACGAGAGAAGCTTTTCTGATTTATAGTCAGCTGCACAGTGTTTCCAAACATGTATTAACTGGAATGAAATGACTGAAAAGGGTGACTTCACTCTAAAAAAAATGTTATTCTGGTGAGACAAGACCAGATCCAAAGTTAATGCAATTTTCAAAATAGCTGAAATTGGTATTGGAGGAAAAGGGAGGGGGTATACTTTTTTTTTTTTTTTTTTTTTTTGAGGCAGAGGAGGGGAGAGGGATGAAGGCTTTACATTTAAACTGTTTTTTTTTCTATCTTTACTGGCTGTTACTCCTATCATGAGAGTTAACCCTTTCCTTATTTGATATTGTTGTTGCTTTGTTAGAAAGTAAAATTTAACTTGATGACGGTACTGTAAGAAAGTACTCAATATACGCTCTTTCAATCATATTCTTTTGAATTTGTAATTCCTTTTCAAAGAAAAAGAAAGTATTTTTTAAACTTTTTTTTAATTTGATGCATCTTTAAATGTGTATTTTAGTCAATATTTTGATTTTRGTTTGAGGTCTGTTTTTTCTGCCTTCATTTTTTATTATTAACGACATTTGCATGAGTACAAGCTTTCTGTTTCTTTTGAGTTTATCCATTGCTGGAAGTTAGTCTTCATCTGAAGACATAAACTTCTGTTAGTCAGATCATAATCACTTGCAATTATACTACTCTATTCTGATGTCAAAAATTATTTTATTTCTAGGTGAAAAAATAAGCATCAGAAGATACTGTTCTCTTGCATCTCTTCTCAGCTATAAAAAATAGCTAAGAAAAAAATAGAAAAATATTATGCATTGCTATGTCATAGACAAAAGTCTTCAAATTTTACTTAAGTTCTCCAACAATTTTTACATGATACAGTTCAATACAAAGAACGCAAACCCACAAGTCACTGCAGACCTGCACTGCATGCAGAAGTACCACCCATCCTTGAATTTATTGGAGTATCTACCCATTTCCTCCCTCTCTCTCCATGCACAAAACTGTCCCGGAAGGGCTGTGCTTTCATTGCCCCTGGGGTAGTACTTCCCTTAGTATGCCCAGATAAAGAACAGATATCTCAATTTCAACAGGTAAATAACAGCAGGCACCACAGCTGATGAGAATGGGATTCTTTTCCACTAACATTAGCTGATTAAAAGACAGGCATCTAGTCTGAACAAATTTTCTAGGCCTCTTCCAGTCAGCATGAGAGAGAGAGACACTCAGTTCGCGACTCATCTCATCTATCTTAGGATGCAATTGCCAGAGCCGTGTAAATCACTGCGAGGCTGCACTGCCACCAACACAGGCATGCCCATCACTCTCCTCGTTCCTGCCGCGCACCGCTTGCCATGGACCTGCACTCCCCATTATTCATCCTCGGCGAGTCTGCAAAGCACATACACAAGAGGAGCCAGGGAATTCACAGTCAAATATCGCATAAAGATCATGGGCTAAGCAGAGACGGCATTTCATGGTACACTTCCCGTTTTATTCCTCTCATTCCCCTGTAATTCACCATTCTGCCTGCTCCTCTCTCTCTGTATCATGTGTTGTCTGCCTAGTTTCTCTTAAACTWTTCAGCTAACATTCCCAGCTAGAATGGGTGTATAAATACAGAAGTAGGATCTGCAAAATCTCTGCTTCCAAAAAGCTATGTTACTGGCACAATAAAATTGAGACAGAATA
Organism: Rhea americana; assembly: GCF_003343005.1. Lineage (NCBI taxonomy): Eukaryota > Metazoa > Chordata > Aves > Rheiformes > Rheidae > Rhea > Rhea americana. The sequence continues at coordinate 1,395,328 of NW_028186912.1, forward strand.
CATTCATGTGAAGGAAAATGACAAAAGACTTTTCAAGGAAAWTTGGGAAATTCTAACATAGACTGCATCTTTTATGATAAAAGTTAAACAACAGTGGAAGAATATACAAAAAATGAACACTCCTTTAACCAAGGAAGCCAAAACAGAAAATGATAGGTACATGTTTCACTGCAAAGCTAGGACGTGGACCATTCTTCAATTAATACTTGCATTAAATTTCTCCTCCTTGCATCACTTCTATGTTCTAAATATCTTTCAAAGAGTATCTTGAAGAAGGATGCCACAATGCTAATAATAGTTTTACCAGTATCAATATTCTTTTAAAATGTGATATAAATGTCTAATTCAGCTGGTCCTCATTAAATACATCCAACCTGTTAAACTATTCTGATCCAAATTTCCATCTAAAGTCAGAATCTGGATTTAGGATTCATCTATGGCCCAGCTTTAAGATCTTTTCATTCCTACTTTTGACCTGTGAAATAGCCTCATTATCGAGGGCAAAAATTTTAACTACTCTGTGGTTATAGCACCTACCATCCCATCAAATGCCGTAAAACAAGTAAATAATTTCAGTTTTGTAATATGATCTGGTGTGTGGGGGGACTGAACTGAAATTATCTACTAGTATGTAGAAATAATCCCAGTGGTGAAATTGTAAAGACTCTATACTGAAATAATCCTCACTTTTTGCCTTTTTTTTTTTTTTTTTAATCAAATGCATTACTCTTCTAGGAAAAGCTGACTGAACTGAGAAGTAGGACATGCTTTGAAATGACTCGGTAATTGCTAGTAAATGTCTTTTGCACAGTAAACTAATAACACAGAGAACATATATAAAGAAATTCCATTAACTAATAGATATTTTAAAATCTAATTCCAATCACTGTTTTCCTGATTTGTTTTATTGTACTTAAGCACTGGAGATTTAATTGCTTTTGTTGGTTTTGCCTCCTATCTAATTACAATCTGGTTTTACTAGAAGATGATGCTACTTGTTTTTCCTCACATAGGAGTCCATGGATACAGGAAATTGCAAATGTGGTTCCCATTAAGCAGCTGGCTGCGAGTCAAGGCAGGACCTTCGGAATCCTCTTCCCATAGCGTAGTTTCACTTCACACTTAGCGCTCACTTCCCATTCTTCTTGTGGTCCTCTCAAATGAGCATTTCTAGGACTTGTGTGGAGTGGAGGTTACGAAAATGCATCAATTTGTTGACAGGAAACCAGTAAGGAAAAATTTAAGTCAAACTGGATGACATAAACAGAGCATCATCAGTGAAAGCTACTGAGTTTGCAAAATCCATGCAACGCTACCTGGAATGGCTACCTAAATCTTAGGGATGCTGCTATTTCATCATTTTCAAAACTCTTCTTTTAACCAAGTTTATTTAAACATGCTTCTCCTGCATTTTTCAGACTGTCGCAGTAAAAGAAAATGTATTTCCCACCGGAGCCAAGAGCTATCCTCCCTTCTCATACCTACTTCTCTTTAAAATTCACTTTCTTCATCGGGCTATGCAGGTCAATATGCTTTGTAATTTCAAGTTGCCAGCATCAAAGGGAAAACAATTGTCCTGCATTTCAACAGAGAATGGAGAGGGAATAGCAGGAAGCAACTGGACAAGCTCAGTTCTCACAGCTTCAACACTGTTAGTCCAAAAAAAAAAAAAAAAAAAAAAAAAAAAAAGTCAGCTCAGCACTCTATCTCACATCTGCCATGGTCATGTTTCCTGCTGAAAGAGACGACGGTCTCCTCTGCAAGTACAGACCTATCAACTGTCAAGAACTGCTATGAACCACTCAAGGGGGGGAGAAGAAATGGAAAAAATTCCCCTCACAATGGAGAAAACAGGCAGAAAGCTTGGGGATAGACATCTTGAAGAATATATTTTAAAAGTGCTAACTGAGACTAGAGTTCTAAAAAACAATGGAAAGGAATCCTACCCTCAAAGAAAAACGAAATAATACATTGTAGAAATTCTACAGGGAATAAAATCTGCAAATACAATGGAATCAGCCTCAGGGACTCAAGTAGCCACTTCAGGAATTAATCCATATGAATTTGTGAGGCTCAGGTACTATGAAACAGCAGTCATACAAATATTAGACTGACAGATGCCACAGAACAGCACTTGAGCTCAGGGAGTACATGGAAAGGTTGAGGAGCATCTTGTAGGGCAAACTGTATTACATCTTGGAATCAAGTGCCTTTCCTTTCCTCCTGGAATAAAACAGGAATTTTTCTTACATTTCAGGAGAAAATACAGGAACACCGTCTCAGCTCCCATTGGGAAAAGATTTCTGAAAAGTATCATCCTTTTGTGCTACCCCTTTTCTGCAGGGGTGCCTCATCCCTGTGCCTACAGAACTGAGTCCCAAGACTGTTCTCAATTCTGAACCAATACGTCTGCCAACTCTCTCATTCTCTGCTGCTGGTTTACATCGTCCTCCTTGTGGGGAATCAGCTCTTGCAGCCAACACACATGGATAAGAGAGCAGCAGTTTCCTGGCATAATGTTAAGAGATACTTTAACACCTTGTTTTTCTTAACCTACTGCCTTGCAGGCATTTGGCCATTCATCACTCAAAGCATATACTCTTTTTTATTTTTTAACCTTTAACACCTGTTATTTTGCAACAGGCGATAAAAGGTTGGAAAATAAAATCCTTCTAATTTCATAGTTCTCCTTTCTTAAATGTTTCACTTTGCTACATTTCCAGCATGGCAACAGTTGAACTGTGGGAGACCGAGCATTCACCAATTTGACTTAACTAGCGAGGAGGGAAAAAAAAGAATTGTAGGTGGTAAAAGCACTTGGTATGTAGTTTATCTCAGTAGTGCAATGAAAGAAATGCTGCTGTTAGGCAGGGCAAACAATGTACTCTCCGAGGACCGTATTAAAATAGAGGTTTATTGTTTCTCTCTCTCATTAAGCTAATGACACAAAAATGCAAGTTTCAGATGGGAATGTATTCCCTTAATGAAATCAACACACGCACAGATTACATTTAATACAGTGCATTAGGTCTGCAGAAGTAGATCTGGGTGCAGGTGAAAAACAGGCTGAACAGGAGTGTGCAGAATGAAAGATGGGCTGCAGCTGCGTTGCATTAGCAAGGGTCTTGCCCACAGGTTGAGGGAACTGATTTTGCCCCCCTACTTGTGAGGCCACATCTAGACTAGTATGTCCAATTCCTCCCCACCACCACCACCCCAATATAAAAGCAAGGCAATGACAAACTGGAGAGAGGATCACAAAGATGTTTAGAGGGCTGGGACATGTGATGTACATGGAGAGGCCAAGGGAGCTGGGTTCATTCAGCCTTGGAGAAGGCTTAAGATGTCTTCCATCACCTAATGAGCGATTACAGAGAAGATGGAGTCAAGCTCTTCTCAGAGGTTGAAAAAAAAAAAAAAAAGGAAACAGCCACAAACTGCAGCATGGGAAATTCCAACTAGATATATGGAAGAAATTCTTCATGACAAGAATGGGGAAGCGCTGGAACTGCTGCTGCACAGAGGAGCTGTGAGATTCCCAGTCTCACCTAGGTTTGGAGCTATCTTGGTTTTGAGCATAGGATTAGATTAGATAACCTCCTGAGGTCCTTTCCAACCTAAATTATTTTAATTCTAATACAGATCTAAGAAACTTCAGTAGTCTCTTATTATAAAAAAAATGCTTCTTGTAAAAGAAAATTAAATGACACATGCTGAACTTCAGAGTATACAAATGTACTTTTCACAGAATAATTGAGAAGCCTTCAGAATCCAGACTGAATAACTGGAAAAAGGTTAAGGGGAACTACAGTGGCCTCTGGAGGACTCATGGCATATACAAACCAGCAGGTCATACAGCCTAAAAGGTTGGCTAAACTGCATTGAACAGTCATTGCTGATAGTAGTATCGGAAAATCTCCTGGTTTCACAGAAGTTTGATCTGGAAAAAATTTGGCAAAGATGTCAGATAAGAATATAAATTAAATACAGATCAGGTATTTGTCACATCTCTGCCAAATGACTTTGACTGGCAACATATTTATGCTTTTGCTCTAGTCCAGAAAATTTGTAATGTCCAGAGATTTTGAAACACAAAAAATTCACTTCCATTAACTTGCCAGCTATTTCACCTCCGCTTCAGAAAGCAAAGTTAGATGGTATATAGTCTCTACACATTTGCTGTGGAGAATGACTTAGGGTATAAATGCAATATATCACGAATCCTTTAGATTATAAATGCTACAAAGTACAGGAATTTGCTTTTAGACAAGTATCTTAGACAAAATATCTAACCACAGGTAGGCTATTGAATTATTTTCACTTTCCCACTTTGAAATAGTGGCAACTGAAACACAGAAAAGTTGGGTCACTTGCCCAAAGTCACACAGAATGTATCAAAATAGGAGCTAAAATGAATATTTGGTAATTTCCCACATTGTACTTTTAACTGCAGATTTTTTTCTTCCTTGTGTTGATCCGTAAACTTGCTACCTGTGAGAGAAAACGACTCAAAGAAACAAACTCAAAAGAGCAGGCTGTCCACTTATGAAGGTAAAAGCTGCACATGGCAGGCATAGTTCTTCAGGCAGAATACAGCAACGAGCAAGTTGATAATAAGAAGTGTACTTGCACATAAAAAGTAACCGTGACTTCCTGAGTCTATGACACAGAGATTCATTAAAACMTGTCAACCATAATCAAGAATAACCAGAAGAGCATTCATTGAGCACTATAATGGAAATTATCTGATAATAGGCAGGTAACAGGTATTTTGGCAAAATGTGTTTTCAATACTTTTGAAGCAGAGCTCTAAATAGCTAATCTTTTTCCTGTATATTTAAATAAGAATTAAGTTTAGGGGATTTATATAATTTTATTTGAATTTTCTTTCTGAAAGTTGATGATCTGTCTTCAAGTATCTTGGCACCTCATTCAGCACTCTCTTATTTTTTTTTTAATTCTAACATGCTCATGGGAGCATTACAAACTTTTATATTTATCTTATTAGATAAGTTTTTTATTTAATCTAAAAGAGCGAGTATATCTGAAATGAAAGAGGAGAATTTCAATGAACAGATTATTTTATTTTAAAATTAGGCCTCTCCAACACGTTCTTCTCCAACAGTTGTGCAACAAGTACAGCTAGCTTCTTGCTGTAAACAAAGTAATCAGGTTTCTCATACACGTTAGCTTTTTTTCTATTATTCTTAAGAACAGGGTATTTTATAAATTATTCCTCCTGTTCCTTTCAGGGCTTTCCAGAGACTGTTTGCTGCATTCTAGCAACTACTCTAGCAGACATACTGTTTTCACTGGAACATGCTGAGTTGCTATCCAAATGTCTAATATACTAAAATTCATACAAAAAAAAACATACTTGTATGAGAAACAAAAACACAAAAATAAACCTAACTGCAGCAGGCTAACAATACAATTTCCAAAACAAAAGCTACAATGAAAGGCAAAGGGTAATACTACTGGATGCGATTAGTTTATTGCATAATGTAAACCAAAATATGACAGCATCAGGTCATCTTTAAATTTAATTCTAAGGTCTGTGTACTGTCTACGTTTTTTGTACTCAACAAATTTCTGCATAATATATATAACTGACATTGTAGAAAAACATTTGTAAACTACCAGAGGTGACACATACTCCCAACTGTATTCCTAAACTAACAAGACAACATATTGCTACCGAAAATGTTTAATTCTCATTATTTGCAAAATGGAGTATCCTAGCAGCCTTTCTGGGAACTGACACGTGCAAGAAACAAAAAACTGAAAAAGGAGGATTCATACAAGTAAATCAACACAAGGGAGAAGATGGATCTATTTATTTTTCTATTTGAGTAAATTAAGCTGTTTCCCAGTATCCTAACTGTTAGTTTCCTTCAGTACTTTGTTTTTGAAGATAAATATAGAACACTGAAAATAAAAATCTTCAAGATTTTTCCAAAAGCTCAAACCGAGATTTAGAAAGTTTCTCACTAAGCTCATTATCAGAAAATCCTTGTGATGAAAACAGAATTAAAAGCTATCTTTAGAGTATGAGTTAATGAAAAGCAGTAAATTCTGTGTTAAAAGCCTATGTTCACAATAACTCATCACTCCGCTTCAGACGTAGCTTAGATATTAAAGATTATGCAGTGTGCTATCCAAATAGAAGGCTAGATCTGCTGCATTCAAAAAAGTGATTTTCTACACTCATAAACTCTTACTGGTCCCCAGGGCAAAATGTAAGTTTAAAGTAGATTTTTTTTTTTTTGTCATTAAGYCTGATTCATTGGCTTCCAAATTTTAACCTGGCAGCTACAGTTTTTYAGCAACTACAAGAAAGCTTAAGTCCTAAAATAAATAACAAATCCAAGTGGCTGCATGACCCCCATTAAGTCATAAATTTAAAATTTTAACAGTTTAAAATTGTACATCCCTAGCTGGTTCAAAGTTCATAAGCCTTTATTTTGCAGATTTGATAACCTGGGTGARATGGGAACACAGAGAGAGAGACTAAAATAATGGATAAACAAACTATAAGAAAAAGCAACAGTGTCTAGCTGCTCAGATGCTGCAGCTTAGACCTCTGCTAAAACCAGTTGCTCCGTACGCCAAAGCGCGTTACGCGGTCCGAGTGCTACCTCCGCGCGGCCTTCTCCCCTCGGGTGGAGGACGCAGCACTGTGCACATACAACGCCCTGTCATTTAAAGCACACAACAGTGACACTAACAAAGAAGAGCTGGTGAATATTTTTCAATCTCAGTAAGCTTCAGCTACAGCTTATTTTGAAGACAGCCTCTCTGCCAACCTGAAAGTGTTCTGTTCCCTACATCTAGCCCTGCACAACAAGGTTAGGAGAACCAAAACACCTCRGAAATAAATTCCGCCATATGAAACCATTTTTATTTTATTCTAAAATACAAAGATACATGACAACTGTTTTTTTCTCTGTGTGGCTTATGGGTTTATACAGTATTTCAATTCACTGAGATCCTCAATGTTTCCACTTAGCCTAATTCTTAGCCTGATGCTTAAAATCGGACACTGAAGTGGACCACTTTACTGCGGCTCCACACTCGGCAGTTTTTTCCTCTCCTCCTCTTGACAAGCTTTTAATGATCAGACTGTGAGGGCCCTGGGCACCCCAATAGGCCTTTGGTGCCCACACCAGCCTCAGCTGGGACCCCCGCACCCACTCAGATGGAAATCTGTTGCTCGGGCCACCTCTGCTCACTCGGCTCAGGGACCTTGCCCCGTGAGCAGGGCTTGCACTGCCCAGCCTGGGCTGTGGTCACCCTCAGCTCTGAGGTCCCCTCACCTTGGGGAGCAGCCTCGAGCCTGCTGCCCCCACACAGTTAGCTCCAGCAAGGAGCAATTTCTGAGCTTACACGGAGCTCCTGGGCCAGCGGGCAGAGGGTGCCTGGGTGGTGGGGAGGCTGGTGAGGGTCTGTGGGAGCACGCAGGGTCCTGACAGGTGCTCAGGAGACGCGCTATCAGCTGTTTGCCGAGGGTGCGAGGGCTGCACAGCACCCTTAGGGCTGTGAAAGCTCACCAAGAACAGCAGGCTTCTTTACTTCTACGTGCTACCTCCATGTTTTAAAAGTTGGAATAGCAATCATATTTAGAACACCTGATGTGACAATCAGAAAAGCAAAATATTTTTCAAGAATATATGCCACAAAATAAAGAAAAGAATCTATTAATTTCTACAAGTCTGACATCAACCTGGCTTATTCCCTAGAAACCACATATTCCTCAAAAGGTAAGAAGGTAAGAATTACTCCTAAGTTTTTCACCAACTTATTTTAATGTTTGCTAGACTTACAGCAAAAATGTTCTCGCTCTCCACCACTCCAAGTGTAAATAAGGTACCATTCCGACAAGCTGCATTGTAAAGTCATTCGAATCATAGTATGGTAAGGTTGGAAGGGACCTCTGGAGATCATCTAGTCCARCCCTCAGTGTAGCCCATACAGGGACTGAACCCACGACCTTGGCATTAGCAGCACCACGCTCTAACCAGCTGAGCTAAACCATTTCCTTTGAATTTATTTCTCTAGCTTGATTATTTGATATCCACATTTTCCACACTGGCTCTTTGCTGATACTGTCTTTGAACAAAAACAATCGTAGCTCTTTAGCAGTTACTCAAATACAAAAGCCTTCATAGTCCTATCATGTTCACATTTACCATAGAGACTTTTTGTATAACTAAAAACATTGCTATTATCAGTAAATCAGTGAAGCACTGCTACATCAATCATGTCGTCTGAGTGCCACAGATAAGCTGGACCACACTGTTATCAACACTCAATTACAGGTACTCACAAAGCACACTGAAGCAGCACTATTCACACTTGGCAGGCTCTTCCAATGTTTTTTCATTTATCTAGTGCTTGGGCTGCAAACTCTTTAGATGTTCCACATTACTAATTGGCATTTMTTTCCTTTTTTTTYCTCTCTACGCTGGTCCTAACGTTATCAGTTTTCTTAYTCAAAAGGGACATTAAGACTCCCCCTACTCACCCACAACAGGGCTCCTGGATGACTCATAKCAGGTAATAGGTTTGCTTCAACACAGGGATATGATGAGTACATTACYAGTACCAGCTGACCAATGAAGGAAACTGGTGTTATTCTCCGAGTAGGCCTCTTGCCTACTTTGTAGCTAGGGAAGACTGAAGAGACCATAAGAARAAACAACCACTTATGTATGTATGAAGTTATAAATGAAAAGTAGGAAAAATAAACAATGAGTTAAATTCCAATAAAATRCATCAGCCAAGCTCTAAAAGTCATTTTCCTTTTCTGGGGGGAAAATCCAGATGTCATAAATGTTTAAATTCAATAAGCAAAGCAATTTTAAAAAAGAAATTCTTGCTTCATCAGCCAATTAGTTCTCAATTCTAGCTTACAATTAGCTTTCTAAAAGCATCACATTATGGTGGCCTCAGGATATACAGCATATTGATTAAGTGCTTAGAACAGTTCTTTGAACGAATGTGTATTGGCTTTCATTGAAAAAATTACAGTGTTGCAGATAGTAGAGCTGACTCAGTGCTCATTGCTGGCATCCCTAGAGTAAGTTCCAGTCAGCATGGGACATTCCTGTTAAGGAAAGGCAGTTTTTAATTCAATCCCGATCTTGACCAGATACTATTCTGACATGAGTAAAGGGCTTACAGGAAGAGGAGACCGAATTCCATGACGTACGAACTTTCCATAACATAGACTCTTTATGCCTGTAATCCATTGTATAAGTAGAACCATAGAATAACTTAGATGTGAAGGACTTCCAGAAGTCTTCTGCTCCAGCCTCCTGCTGAAAGTCAGGCTAGTCTCAAAATGAGAGAAGGTTGCTCAGGACTGTGTYCAATTAAATTCTGAACATCTCCAAGGATGTGAATGCCACAACTTCTCAAGCCTGTCCTAGTGTTTCACCACCTGCACAGTGAAGAATTTCTTCCTAGTTGGAATTTCCATTCCCTAGCCTGACTCCATCTTCTTTATAACCACTCATCAGATGATGGAAGACAGCAATCATGCCTCCCTGCCCCTTCCCTTAGCCTTTACTTCCTAGCTGAGCAAACCCCCCAGCCTTTCCCTGCTCCTCCGGTGCCCRAGCCTCCTGCAAGACTGACAGTTTGTCAATGCCTGTCTGTACTGGGTGGGCCTCAAACTGGACCCTGCAATTCTTCTGTTCTGAAAGACTGCACATTGACCAAGCACTAGGAAAACCTACCAGGTAGCAAACATTTCCTTCCTACCCTTACCAAAATAAAACACATCCCTTAGAACATTGACTCTGATGACTTATATAAGCAACATTCACTTTAGATAGAGGAGGGGAGAAAATGGAACAGAAACAACGCCAAGTGCTATGTTGCTCATTCGTAGTAATAAGATGTGATGTATGATCTCTGCAAAAGTCCTCACTGTATCTCAAAAGGTAAGGTGATCAAAGTACTGTATAGATGATACTTCTCATCATTTATTAAGTTATTAGGAAGTCATAGAAAGCTTGTCATGCTATGTGGGAACGGGAGCATCATACAGCTAGCAATTTAGTATACTTCCTAGAGAAGAAGAGCCAAATATGAGAAATAAATATTATTCAAAAGGTTTTGTGAATTTCAATCACAGACAAGGGATTTGAGCACAATTTCCGGAATTCTCACATATACTGAGGAGTCAAAGCTATGAAGTACACTAATACTTTCTAAATTGGTAAGATAAATAATGTCTTTGATACATTATAGGAGAAGCTATCTTAGCRTGGGTTATTGTTGAGTTTGTCTTTAACTACTTCAGTTAAAAGATGTCTTAGAGAAATTCTTAGCATTTTCATATTTAATGCTTCATTTTTATAGTTGTCTCAGTTTTGTAATCAAAAACAAAATGCTGTTTTACCAGGGAAAAGAAGCGCATTGTTTTAAACACTGGACAAACTTGAACTGGAAGAGAATTTGAGGGAGCCTCCTTACACCTTTACAAAGGAAGTTACTCCAAATAAAATACTTCTCCAGATAAAATTATCTCAAAAAGGTAAGATGCCCAGTACCAAAGTGTTAGGTTTGCTTACAGATTAGTAATGTGCAGTGACACACCTTGGACAGATACTTTCTCCAGGTCCACCTGGACATGCGCAGGCAGTGAAGACACAAGCTGTAATTCCAGGAAATATCACATGAGATATCTATACTTTGTTGATTTTGATTTTAGTTATTAAGGTTCTTAAGTTAGGAGCATGTTTTTCTCTGTTTCGTTACTAAATAAAGATCTTCCTTTCGTAAGAAATCATTTTAGCCAATTAACATCCTTTTTATTATCCAGTTTCTACCCGACTTGGAAAGCCCTATGAAATATTTGAAACTTCGGAGTCTTTTTTGATAGTTTAGAACACTTAAAAATATATTATAAATGAAATAGAGCACACTTAGTAGCTAAGGGATTAGTCCCTTAATATGCAAATGCAGTGACCTCTACTCATCTAGGAATCTGACTGTTGTACACTTGCAGAAGATACATATCCTTATGTCAGATTTGGCTTGATATTTTTCTATTGTTATACTGAAAGAACATATATATATATATGTATATATACATACACGTATATATATGTATAATATCAAACAACATTCCTCCTTCACACTGTAATGTATATGGTAATATTTAAAAAAATAACTGTAATACTACAGAATAGTGGACTATTCACTCCTTATAGATACTATGCTCTAAGGAAATGTTTTCTTCTGAATTTTACTTGTAAATAGTCAAATTATGCAGCTGATAGGAGCAACACTGCATACGTTCGAATGAGACTGAATGAGACTAGGATGATAAATGGAGCTAAAGGGATGCCATCAACTAGAACTTTATTCTATTTTAAAAACTATTTGAAAGTGATTGCAGTTTTTTTATGCTTCCTCTTTCCTATTTTCACTCCAGTTCTGTGTGAATGTAGAACCCTTCTAAGTGACAAGAAATATGGGAAAATCCATGAAACTAGCTATATGTGAAATGATGTGCAGTGAATAAAATCACTGGGGAAAAAGGCTCTTAATTCCTTTAGACAGTCACTTTTTTTCTTTGGTAATTTCCATATTTAGTCTTTTTAGATATAATAAGCAACTCCAAAAGGATAAAAAGTATATAAAAATAATATTTTATTTCTTTAAAGCTGAAGGTTTCCCTCTATAATCTTATGTATACATGATTTTATAATATACGGATACACCAAAAATAAAGTGATTTTTTTTTTATTTATGGTACTGAGAAACACATCCACCTGAGTTTTCTCATGCTAATTAACATGACAATATCTTCCATGCCTAACCATGTAGTTTCTATTTTAAATTTAAGTATTAGATATCCAGATATAAGGAATTTTAGGAAAGTACACATTTTCTGGTGAAATGTTTATTTTTTAACAAAATAGTTAAGATATTATATAAAATCAAAGAGGAAATAATGGCTTATGAAGCCCTTTTTATCCAGCAAAATCTCTAGATTGACAGATTTTGAGCCAAATTCACATAGAATGTAATTCCATTCACCTCATCTGAATTACARTGGGGTGTACAGGGACCTATGCTAGCGAATATATGTATGTATGTAGATTTATAATAATTTTAATGTGGTTTCCCTCATCTCACAATTGAGATGCAGCCACCTGTGGAGGACATCTTTGTTAACTGGCACTTGAGCCTGTACATAATACTTAATAGCTCAGTGGTACACTTACCTTCATGCTGTTTATACACATTCAGTATTACATGTCTCAAAATATTTTTCATGGATTATCACACTCCAAAAATCATGCACAGTAACATTTTTCTGAGACATAATGGAAAACATTTTCTACAAGAAAAATCAGGGCACCTGTACCAATGCCAATATTATAACAAAAAGGGACCCATTTTAAGTCATGCTGCTACAGTGTACCCTGTGRTGATGAAGGATAACCACATACTGGGTTGCATTAGCAAGAGTGTTGCYAGCAACAACTATTCCTTTCTGCTTGTGAAGCCAAGTCTAGCCTCACCAACCTCACCACTGCCACAATATAAGAAAGACAGTGACACACCAGAGAGAGAGGACCACGGGGACGGTCAGAGGGCTGGGACACCCAATGTACRCATGCACAGAGGCCAAGGAGCTGGGTTCGCCCCGTCTCCAGAGGAGAGGACTTAAGGGGGAATTTAATCACTGCCTTCCATCACCTAATGAGTGATTACAGAGTGGACAGCTCTTCTTAGAGGTGAAGGGGAAAAGGAAAAGAGTAAATAAACACAAGCTGCAGCAAACAAAACTGAACTCCCAACTAGATATATGGAAGACATTCTTCATGATGAGGGTGGCAAAGCACTGGAACAGTTATGCAGAGGAACTCAGGGATCTCCCTCCTTGGGGATACTCAAAGCTCAACTGGACAAGGCTCTGAACAACCTGACCTAACCTTGAAAGTTAGCCCTGATTTCAGAAGCTGGCTGGACGAAATGACCTCTAGSAGTCACTTTAAAGCTAAGTTATTCTATAATCCTTTTGCACTGCAGTAGTATCGTGTAGAAACTTTCTTACCAGTTTTAATTAGCTAGCTTTGGATGGAAGGCAATCTAGCTGCAGCATCATGGTCGTAACTGCGGGATAATCTCAAGCTGTTTAAGGTTCATTCTGAGCATCATACTGTTGTACGACTTGGTAATAGAAACCAGCTAGTTTAAACATCTTCATTATGTTTACAGTATCCTGCAGTCAGTGAAGAGACAGCATACCAATGTAAAGAAAAACAGATGTCATCTGCATAGCAGATRACTCCTACTTGCCTTAATACTCCTATTCTTTTCTGAACAGATTCCTCTTACAAGATTTCCAAACACAGTAATGAGGGTGCTGGCTACAAGTCTGACATCATTTAYATGCATTTTTCTCTGATATTCTACCTACCGTCCAAGTTTGATTTGTTTAAGACAACTGACAGGAAAAAGCAGTTGAGTTATTTGAAAAGAAGTTGCTGCTGGCAAACTGAAACAGAATGTTATGCAGGTAAGTGAATCTGGTCTGAGTGGCAGTCTGTTCACCAGTTACACATAAAGAGGTCTCCTGTGAGTCCTGTTCRCAAAAGGTGACATCTAGACCCCAAGAAGAATACTGTCCAAAAGTAAAAGATATCATTAACTGCACAGCTGTACACTGATAYGAAAAGCAGGAKGCTGAGACAGGTAAGATGTTAATATTCTGTATATTCACCTACTGCATTTAGAGCTCGCTATTTTCCACTCATGGATTTAAAACAGGTTAAGTGTGGCTTAGTTAAAATAATGAGAACTCTGCATTATAAAATAAAGAATATGCATTTTCTAGAATCAGAAGGGGACAGAGTAATGTTTATCTTTCCTTTCAGCACCAGCCTAGCACGATTTATGAAGAAGCACCCCAATCATTCACAAATCTATAAATCCCCTCAAAGATAGCATCACTACAGGATCCTTTATAATCTCTACAAAGCAATTTACTTCCRTTGGCCTGAGAGTTAAAAAGGAAAATGCCAAATACTATCTGGTGCCTTCATATCTGTACAAGGAAGATATCACAAATGCCCTGCAGAGAGCTTTCAACATGATCAGGAAATGGAAAAACATATATTTGATCTTATCTTTATTGTTGGTGGTGCCTGGATACATTYTGTGATGGAATTTTCCAGTGTGTTACTTTTAAATGGAAATAAATAAGTATCTTGTTCCATTTTTTACAGACTGCAAGGACTTAAGATATACCATTAGCTGTCCAAGAGGAAAGATTTCAAAAATCCACATTGATTTAAAATACARCAACAACAACCTGCAGTTCTGAGGAATCACTCCTTTCTCTGCCTTTGGAGCAGCTCAAAGGATCCCTTCATTTGCAAGGCTGCAGCAACGGCCGGGGTTCCTGAAAAGGGCAGAAACTGCCATGGTCAGGGTGGGAGCAGGGAGTGGTGTGGGTGGAATCTAATCTGCAAAACCACCTTCTTGGGATTAGTACTATTATTCCTACAARAAGTGTAGTTCTGCTATCCTCCGGCTTTACATGTCATGAAAATGGTGCCCACTGAAGACCCAAAGGCCCTATCAAATGCTAGGAGCAAAGTCACCTCTCAATTCCACKGCTGTCTGTACTTCTGAACAACGGGTTTCTATGCTGTATTCCCTAGAGCTCTTCCCTATACACAACTCAGACTAGCATCAAAGGGAAAACAAGCCTACAGGCTGCTGAATGCTGCTACCTACTGCACTCATTGTAACTCAGACTGTCAGTCAGAAATCCGGACCTGCTCGTGAGGTGCAGACTACCATCCTAGAACAAAGCACGTAACCAGACCCACGGGGCCCTGACCACAAAAAAARTCTCTGTCGAGAAGGGGAGAGCTGGTTACAGGGATGTTGCTTTATCTTAARAAGAAAAACCTTGCTGCTGGGAAGGAAACATGAAGCAGCAGCAACACCATATTTCTCAGGGGTCTCTGATCAATATAAAGCTTTATACCATGAGTGCTGAAACAGCKACATTAAGCGTTAGGTGTTATTCATGTTTTCACTATCATACAGTTCAATTAGAAATGTTTGAATGATTCGAATGTCCATCTAATCTCTGAAATCTGGTGCTTGCTGTTGTGTGTCAAGTCTTTACTGCTAGCTGTTGGTCAGCAGAAATGCAGACAACCATACATAAGATTTCAATCTTAAAAATGAAAGAACRTTGCATCTTAAACAATGCACTGCATTACACCGTAAGCAATGCGATGGTTATGTCTGCAGCATGTAAACTTCTATTAGCTTCCCTGGGTGGGGAACCGATAGAGATTTCCAGCCCCAGAGAAGGAAAGAAGGATGTTCTTGGCTCTGCTTATAAAGAGACAACAGTTTCAATCACAGTCATGGTAGAGAAATCTGCGTATCATCGTATTTAATGCACATATTTATTTCATTAAAATSGTTATTTTGAGACCAAGCCTGACCGACATACCACAGACCATCAACATTATATTTATATGAGAATAGTTACTTTATATGTTTAGAATGTCTCTAAAAGAACAAAGTAGAAATACACAAAATCACAGATAAATTAAAAGCTTATAAGACTAATTTTTATAGCTATCAACCAGTGTTCTAGGGAAAAAAGAGCCATCATGTTTTGTAACATAGTTTTAAGCTAAAAGTGATATGTTTTCTAGTAACTGAAACGGGTTTATAATTTAAAAGAAAAAGATAAATATCCGTTTGCTTACCAATGTTATTATCATCAATACTCTGAGCATACTTCCAATTAATTTTTTCATTTAACCGCTTACAAACACTTAAAAGAAAGCTAGCTCTAAACTCAGTCATCTGGATAATTTTAAAAAGGACTCTGATCTGTTCTAAGATGAAAATATTATGCACTAAACAATACGAAGGTGGTGGCAGCAGCTGGGGGTTCCCTATCATAGGTTTGCAAACACATCTAATCTAACTGATGAGCTTTTGTTTAAACAAGCATTAATATGCATCCTGTGATGCATATGGGTTGCAAAGATTCTCAATAATAAACAGCCCAAGTGATCTGCCTGTACAGATAAAACAACTTTTATCCAATTGAAAATATGAAATATCTTCATTAATACTATTTTCATACAAAAAATATTCTATAATGTTATAGCTGTATTTGTTCTGGTGCCCACTGAAATCTATAATAAAATACCCACTGAGCTGAATGGGAGGATGACGGCTGTTGGGAATAAGCGTTTGCCCTCTGCTTTGGAACACATCATTTTAACAGTTCATTTGAAACAAACCATTACTCACGTAATCTTATATAATCATGTACATATAATCTCAGTTACACATCTCAGGTTGTCACCTGCAGTCATACTACRTCTTGAAAATATAACTGAATGCTTCACATGATCTTCCTTTGTTGCAAACATCTTTCTTGCATGTTGCTTAGAACTGAGAAGAAAACAACTCTTTCATTTTACAATTATTAAAAATGAATTAATTTCACAAATATATAATCAGAAAACACCTGGCTTGACCTCATTTGATCAAATACAGATCTGTTTTTTCAGAATGCAATGGCATGTGATTTTACATAAAGTTGCCATTAGGGAAAGTCTATGTCTAGTCCATATCACTGATATTCATGGTCATCTTTATTAAATTAGCAGTAGGAATATAGCTTCAGAAACACAGACATTAAACTTTGTTTCTTTTTTTTTCCCTTCAGGCATCATTTAAAAGTACTTGGAGGCACCACGTGTGTCAACAATGTTAATTGGCAAATTGTTTTTTTTTGGTCAATATTTGGCCTACAGAAAGCTTTCCTCCAAATACATAGAAAACTCCGATTGGAATGTACTGTGACTACCTTTCACAGAATTCTGCGTTTCTCAGGAATACAGAAAAGAAATGCTGCCTGTCCTCATGTGTTACAGAAACAGATAAAAACAAAAACCACATACCCCAGTATGATCAAAACGGTAAGATCAAAAGCATGTTACTGTCCAGTAAAATAGCAGAAAACAACGAGTTGACAGGAAAGGAATGGAGGCTCCAATTTACCACAGTGCCTTGTTCTCTATGGAAATATTGAACACGTGATTAATTAAAAGGAAAATGATTATTATTGGAAAAAACAACTGAATGGYAGTTTCCATTCCCACAAGGACCTCAATCTAAGAAAAGAAAATTCATTGAAAACTTCAGTAATTCAGGAGGTCATACAACATAGCAAAGCAGGGCTCTTTCCTATAAAGAACTCAGAGAAAGAACACTTCAGACAGAAGTAAGATATCTACAACGATTCTAATTASAGAACTTTGTAGTTAATTGTAAATTCACCAGGAAGTTGCTTCCAAAAGCTCCTTACACTTCTGTTTCCTGGTCTATCTGCAATTCCCACAGAAAGCAAAAATCTTCACGTAGTTTGTGCTACCTCCACAGACAAATTCAGCAGCTCCCTCTCCCTCCTCAGGCAGAAGTTGCTGCGAGCTCGCTGCACCGCAGTGCAGTGCAGCCCAAGTACCAGCAGTAGCAGTTGTGCTCGCCTGGGTAGGTTTCCCTCGGGTTGTACTAACCTCTGCAATCCCCCCACCACCGCAGGCACGCTCACCAGCCTCCCAGCCCTTTACGGGAAGGAGAGCAGGATACTATCAGTCGCTGAGGAGCCTCTGGATTATCTCAGCATCTTCCGACGAGCCGACCTCCCTGCTCCCCGCCTACCTTGACCCTCGCCTCCCCCGCCTCCTCCTCCCCGTCGGCGCACACGTGCTGCGGCCACCCCGGGCAGCGTGACTCAGCCGCCGCCCTCGCCCCCGCTGCCGCCCGCCGCGCTCGCCCCCGGCACGCACCCAGCCCCGGCTGCTCCCCTCGCGTCGCCCAGCCGCGCTGCTCCTGGGGTGTCCTGCCTCCGCTCGGGGCTGCCAGCCCAGCTCCTCCGCCTCTTCGCGCCCCTCGGGCTCCTCTGCCCTGCAATCCTCATTAAATTAGGAGGGGATCGCCTCAGAAAACCTCACCGCGCCCGAGGCTTTTCCGAACCCCAGGACCCGGACTATCATTTTCCCCACCGTGATTTCACTAAGAGATATGTCCAAGAAATCCACCCTGCTCCGGGCTCCCCTCCCCACACAAGGTACGGCGGGTTCTTAGGATCGAAATCTCCAAAGCAGCGGAAAGCAGTAACTTCGCGTGTTTTGGAAAACTCCTTTGTTGAAGCTGTCGGGAAGGGAGTCCCCCCTCCTCCCCTTACGGATGGTGAATGCTAAACTATTCTCCCAACGCAGGCAATGTGAGTCACGATCTTTGCAGGCAACCTATAGTGAGAAAAGGAATATAGTTTTCAAAAACACTGAAATTGTTTATTTTTTTCCTTTTCGGTTGCATATTCCGAAACACTGCCTGTTCTCTTTAMACACATCAAAGAAAGTGCCAGTTCCCTACGGAGCTGGAATCTTTACATCCTTCCTGCATCTTTGATTTTCTTTACCATCCTTGCCGCTAGGACATTTGCAAGCTTGTTTTCTTCATGCATGTGGAGCCACTACGGACGTACACACCCCTGGCTTTTGCTCCACTAGCGTGCAAAAGTTGTGCCAGCCTTAATACGCTAGTCAGCTTCAAAAGCAGATTAGACATTCACAGCACCTCGAATCACAACCTAGTCCCTGTGCAAAAGAGCGAGCGAGCTCAGGAGAGGGCTGGAGCGAGCAAGCGGCAGCAGGGCAAAGTCGGCTCCCGCTCACCGCGAAGGCGCCCTGCACTCCCCTTAGTGCTCGACCTGCCCCAAGAGAGCTCCCCCCACCCCGAGCCCCTCCCCGGCAAGCAAAATCCCTGATAAGTCCTGCGGAAAAGTTGAAGTCCTTCTCTGCCGTATGCATGCATTAATAATAATAATAATAATAAAAGGGAAAGTTGCCCGGGAGCACAGGCGGCCGAACTCCGCGGAGCCTCACCTACCGCCGGGGCCGGCCCGGGGCCGCGGGGCCAGCGCGGGGAACGGCGGCCGCCGGGCTGCGGGGCGCTCCCGGCTCCCTCCTGCCTCCTGCCTCGGCGCGATGCTGCGGGAGGCAGCGCGGATCCTCCCGGAGGAGTCGCCAAGCGTGACAGACCAGAGGAGGGGCGGAATAGCGCGGCTGTGCGGGCTCCACGTCGCAGTCCCCTCTGCCTCTGCTGCAGTGCCGGGGAGCGGGCGCGGCGCGGCGCGGCGCGGGCGGCAGCAGCCGCGATCGATAGCTGCGGGCGCGGGAGCGCGGGCAGGGCGATCCCGGCGGCGGCAGGAGCCAGCGCCGGGCGGGAGGCGGGGGCTGGGGAGGCTGCAAAGCCTCTGCAGAAACAAGCTCCGTTTTCCTGGGAGAAGGGGAAATAAAAATAATAACCTCCCCGCGCATGCACCTCATTTCAGAAGACAGCGCTCGACGAGAGGCAGCAGCAGGGGAGGATGCGAAAGGGCTTGTTTTGTTAGGGGGTGCAACCGGCCTCCCCCCCCGCGGCGCGGAGCTGCGCGCCCTCCACCGCCGCGCCTGGCCTGCGAGCCGGTGTAGCGGCTCCAGCAAGCGGGATCTGTGGATCCGAGTGGCAAACTTGCTGTGAGAATGAGGAAGCGTTAAGACAGACTGCCTAGGGCRGTAGCGGAATCACCATTACTGAAGGCTTTTAAGAAAATGTCAGAAAAACATACGTAGAAAGGTCTTGGRACAAATGGATAGACTAGATAAGTCTTTTTTTAAACTTATGAACAATAGGAGGTTACAACGTTTTTTTAACCACCATCCTCAATATTTTTAACGCACTGGCACTTAAGTGATATCATAACTTTATTGCACTGGACACTAATAGTCACTGTGGAACAAAAAGCATGAAGAGAGCTCCTCCTTTACGGCTACATATGTTTACATCCAATTGCACTAGCAGACAGTGTGTAATGTGCTACAGAGAGTCGTATCACCAAAATGAAGGCAAGAGAGCAAGTGAAAAGAGCAGACAAGATTCTGTATTAAAACTACTTTTCCAAATGGGCAAATTCCATGAACAGACGTGGGCTTTGGGTATATCTCTCCAAAAGGTGTTAAACTACAAATCAGACCAGTGGCAGGAAGTCCGGGTAATGGGCAGACACCAACCCCCACCACCCTGTGCTCTGAACATGCCTAGTGTGTGGCTCCTACAGAGGAATTTCTGATAGCTCATCTGCCTTTGAGACTTCCTGCCAATTCTTKTGAGTCTACAGGCTATTTGTGCTATACAAACAAGAACTAAGGTGAAATGATTTTCCCCATCCATTTGCAGACTATCTAATCACAATAGGAACCTTTCTCTATGTAACATGCATCAAAAAGCTTATTTTATAAAATGCATTTCATTGAAATAAATTGATTAGGACAGCAGACATGCTCCTTATAAATTCTTGAGCAGATACAGCAACTGAAAAAAACAGTCATGTAGGTTTTGAATAGGAAGGACTAAAATACTAAGGAAAAAAGATCACTGTAATCAAATTACAAAGAAGAGACAGCCTCCACTGCTAAAGGGCCCCTGCAGCAGCTACCTTCTTCCTCATCTACCACATTAGAGGGAGAGAAGTCCATGTAACAGATGTATAGGCATCTCCTAAAAAACAGACATATAGACTAAAGGATAAACACAAGAATTTTATGTACAAAACCACAATTTCTGTACCAAGGCAGAGGAGCATGTAAGCAATGTGATAGCAAAGAAACCAAGCAGTGATACATATGAAAGTGCACACTGGAAGAAAACAACAATTTGTATATCCCCACAACAGTGGATACAGTCCTGACGTAACAGGACAGGCAGAGGAGAGGTAAAAGGCTGTGTATCAGGTRGATGGCTCTACCTAAGTGGTATTGCACATGTGCAATGCATCTGGAAGTGCTAAAGGGGAGGATCGAGGGAACTACAGTCCACCAGGACCCTTCAGTAAACCTGCACCTGCCCTTACTGGATTGTAACTGAATTATGCTGAATTTAAAATAATTAGAAAACTGGTCAGCGTATATGTAGTTTTAATCACCCAAAGTGAAAAATACTGCAATATACAAAAAAGATTATTAAAAGAGTATTGTAATTTATTAATATAAATGGATGGTATGGGCTTAGATTGGAATACTGAGTGTGCAGTTTCATGATCAGATTAACCCATAGTTAGACTGTGTTGAAATGAACAGTTTGTAGACCTGTCTGTATGCTCCACCACTTTCTCAACCCCAGCTTTATTGTGTGTATGGCTTCAGGGTAAGATGGACTGCTGAGCAGATCTGACTGAAAAATAAGCTTGGCAACCAAAGAAAAGTATGAAAAAGCCTGATGAGTTTGCAGTTAGATCAGTGCTGACTCCCCTGTCTCAGTTAGACTGAGTTAAGCCAACCACGAGACTGCAGCGTGAGTATAGACCTGACTGTGCCAGCGCAGAAAGGGCGGGAGTGTGGGACGCATCAGTGCAGTGGGAGCATGAGGCATCATTTCAGCGAAACTGTTTAGCTTCTCCTGCTGCATTTTCCATACATGAGGAACATCTGTCTTCCCCCAAATGTCCCCATTACAAGTCGGCTGAAAGCAGGTCTCATTCCTACCACCATGAAACACATCCAGAGGTGGATTGCCTGCACACAGGCAATTCTGAGGGAAATAAGGTCTCTTAAATATTTGAGAGAGTTTTATTGAGGGAGTTTATCTATCTCCCCCGTTCCCAGGCCACAGGGCTTAGGCCTTCCCGAAGTTTGCTGTCAAAGACACTCTATCATATCATATATAAAATTTATTCACATATGCAGTCAATTAAGCTCATGACTTCTGATATTCTGTCAGTTTTCTGAAGAGACTACATGATTTATTTACAACTATCACGGACCCAATAACAATATTTTGCTAGCAGGTACTGGAGCCAGGATGCTGCATCAGATGATGCTGGAATATGACTGGCATGCATTGCATTCCACTGCAACAGGACAAAACAGAAGCACTGTATCTAGGTGGATGGAGAAACAACGAAACAGAAGAATCTCTGGAGTTTGTAAAGGAAGTTAAAAATGTAGACCCTGTAATCCTTCCAAATTACACATTCCACGCGAGTTTTWAAAGTACTAGACAAATCAACTTCTGTGAGGAATACTGTACGATTGTCTTTGCTTTTGCTTTTTTTTWAAATTTATTTTAACTTGCACCTTCAATGTTTATCCATGTAATCAAATATTAGCTTTGTTTCTCCACTATTTTCTTCACTCCACAAATACAGTTATATCTGGCTACTGAACTAAAAACAGGTCTTTAACTAGCAATAGAATCAGGGTCTTTCACACCATGCTGTATGTTCCTTTGTACAAGGCCCACATTTATCATGGGTTCACTCCTGCAAGTACTTTCATTGACTTAAATGGGACTGATTATGGGAAATCAGTAGAAATCATACAAAAAGTGTCCATCTGCACAGAAATGCTAAGAGTTAATCCTAAACAAGGGATCAGTTAGTCCACAAGGACCTCTCAGTTGTGCTAAACAGGCCCCTGCAGATATTGAAGCACTCTAGGGTTTTAGTACGTGCAGTGCAGACTATACCCACAGCAGTATACTTTAAGCATGTACATAAACATTTGAGACTATACGTGTGTACAGTGACCTAACACAGTGTGACCTAGTCCTGAATAAGACATTTGAATACCATCCAAGTACCACTTTATTTTTTAAAAGTAACATCAGGAGAACTCCATCTAAAAGTACAAAAGGAATTCACTACAGTTCCAGGTAACATAAACAGACCCCCCCCCTTACAGTCTAAGATAAAAAGAAGTATTATATTATCTAAAAGAATGTCATTTACCTCAAGTTTTTTCCAAACTCACAGTTTCACACCAAACAGGCAGGATGTATTAGAGACAAACCTAACTTTACAAGAATATACTGAGGCTGCTTTACTATGCAAAGCTCAACATGTACCACAAAAACAAAACTTACATTTTTGGGTTGGGATTTAAATGAAATCAGGAGGGAAAATGAAGCACAATTTCTGAGTAAAAGCAATCACAGGAGTAGGAATTGGAATGTGATTAAAGACAGCTCCATTACTAGTCTGCTGTATCAGACAAGCAAAGTGTTTCCTCAATAGTTCAGTTTCATAACACAGATTCATAAAGCTTACCCTATATAAAGTTTTTTTTTCGTTATATATGAGATCTTGTCTGGATTTGACCCTAAAGAACATGTATAAGAATATTTTGCCTCACCTACTTGGAAATATTAGACAATTAAAAAAGTGAAAGGTAAAACTCAAAAACGTAGCTGCCAAATGAAAATCACTKTTTAAATCAACCTATATCAACCTATATTAACCTGAATCACATGCCTAATATATGCCAGTCCCCGTTTTCCTGGGGCTTCATGAAACAACAGCAAAAAAATCTTAGGTGAAGGCCGTTATTGATCAAAAGGTCCTCTACCTGTTCTAAAATTAAAGATGGAGAGTCACTAAGTAAATCTTCACATGATGTAAGTAGGAACAACAATATCAGCTGACTAAGTACTCTACCAAGACGAGGGCTATTAATACCTGAACTCTCTTGGTCATGGTACAGATATGAAACAAAGGATATTTCTCCTTCCTGACACAGCACTTTCTTATTTTGTCTCACTGACGTCTAAATTTCAAAATCTTCTGACAAGAATGAGTATATTCCTGGACAATAAGGAATATTACACCTACATCTCTTGGGGGTCAGAAGACCCCTAGTTTGAGGTTTTCTGACCTGCTATTCTCATCTTGAGCAGATCATTTCCTCAAGCCCCTGCTTCCTTTTCTTTTCTTTTCTTTTCTTTTCTTTTTCTTTTTTTCCTGTCTTGTTTATATGTTGTATCTTTAAATACAAGGAATTATGTGATTGTACTGCATGCAGCACTGATCTCAAAATTGTAATCCATAGCTCTCTGCTTCTAAGAATAATAAAAGAGTTAGGCCTTATTTCCACAAGGACTATGGCGTGATTTTAACTATAAAGTCCCTAGTAATTTATATTACTAGGGAAGTATATTACTAGGGAACTAGTCCCTAGTTCCTTTATATAAAATAGTCCCACTCAATGCTGTAAATCTTCGCTGGATCAAGATCTAAGTTTGCAACAAAATAAATCCCCCTTTTCTTGATGGCAATGGAAGCTTGACTGAAACATTTGTTTTATTGATTAGATTTATATGTATGCGCCTCTGTGTGTGTGTGTGTGTGTGTGTGTGTGTGTGTGTGTGTGTGTGTTTGATCACTCTTGTTCAAGTGACTCTTGGTGCTGTCATGTGTCATTTGGAGAGGATTACTCTTACAGGCTTCCATAGTGTTAGAGCACAGATCATACTAGCACACAAGCTGTATTGGTATATTGGTATGTATCGACAGTTATCACAGCGTAACCGTATATAGGGGCTTTACAGACAAAAGCAAGCAACTGTCCCTTTTACTGGGGACAGCACACAGATGTTAGGAAGAAAAATTACTGAACAAAGGACTCAAAAATGAACTTAATCCAGAGAAGAATTAGTTATTCAAAGATATAAAAGTGAAAAGTGATGGCAAAAAGTGCAGAAGTTCTCAAAATTTTGAGTTATTGGATGACAAAATGGTAGATGAATTTAAACGGTGACAAATATGAGTCAATGTGTTTTGGGACAGCAATCTGTTGTATGTGCACAATGATAGGACCCAGAATAGCAAAAATTACCTTGTTTGTATGTTACATTAAATTGAATTTAATTAATTAAATTAATGTCATATTGAATACCTTCAGAGTTTTGTCTTTTTAAACATATTTGCCTTTTTCAAAAAAGTATATATATTCCTATYGTGACATGACTGACTGCTGCAAGCCAGTTTTACAGGTGGTTTTTCCAAATATAACAAGGTACATAGACTATACCATTTTCAATCAAAAAGACTGTAACACTTCTTTCTATTTTACTGACCAGCACCTGCAGAAGTACGTGGAGGTTGCAGAACAATCTCATATTTCAACAGATACYTATTTGCACCTGTGTTCTCTGAGGTATGTTGTTCTGGGCTAGATAAATGGCTTGAAGGCATAGTGAAATTACACCAGGATTGTCTTTTAAATGAAGAATTTCAGCAACAGCATCTCTTACAACCAAAAATCTGTAAGTGAACTGTGTAAATAATCTGCTCTTTCAGTCATGAATCCACAGCCATGAATCCACAGCAGGTATTGCAGTCATGTATACGATACCCCRAGGGCTGAATATGGCATACATATTTTAGGAATAATGAAAAGGTATGTAAGTTACAAGTGACTGAATGTTTCTTATAGCCTAAATATGCGTCTGAAGAGACTTGCAAACATTGTTTATAGCGAGAAGCTGGAACATATCACACAGAGCAAATGTGAGTTGATATGCTAGTTTGACAAAGAATTACAGAAAATAACTAGTTCAACGGGCTATGTCTGAACATTGTTATTTGTTCCTTGCTTTCTTTCTGAAATCTTGCAAAATAAGTAAGGGAACGAGTGTATTTGTCCCACTGAATTTCTGGAAGAAAGTAGWTTAGTCCTGAGACTAATACAAATTCCAGAGAGGACTTTGGGGTGCTCTTCATTACATGTATTGCCTCTTCGTTTGGAGCTATGTATAGTCTGATCAGCGATCAGAATCAAGCCACAAGAAACTTAAATTCTAATGATAAAACAGAAACTAACAGTTGAATAGATCTATATAAAATACATAGTGGTGGGAGTGGATGACTCACTGTGGACTAAAATAAAGTACTTTATTAGAAATGGAAGAAAATAAAARTCAGTAAATATCAGTCAAAGTATCAAGTATGCTTTGCACAGGCACTGTTCATTCTGGATAAAGCTTATTGAGAGAATCTGAATTTCCTGGAATTGTTCTAATGAGCTTGGCATTTCTAGAAGTCTTTCCTTGATTTTTTAATGCTCTGAGCATAAAAGACTTCAAAGCCTGGACTACCTTCTTTTCTATTCTATCTTCAGAGATGTGTTGGCAGTTTTTGAACCTTTAATAAACCCATATCTAAAAGGCTCTTCTGGGAGCCCATTTCTGACAGCATTCTCATTTGGGACAGCCCAGTCTGTATCAGAAGCCAAGTTATTTGATGACTGAATGCTTTAGGAAGTCCCTTTCTTTCCTCTTCTCTCTTCCCTTGATTTGGGAGGTTGCTGGGTGTATTTTAACTGTTTCTTTAATGAAACAGTTATGGTTTGATAGGTCATTTTAAAAAAAAAGATTGAAACAGTTGGAGAGGCTACAGATCCATGATATCTTTTGGATTTTGCTAGAAGAGTCTCCAAAGGCAATGAGATTTTGCGTTAGCTCGAGGCACTTGAAATAGATTGATATGGACTCTTACATGTTGAAGAGAGGAGAAAAGGCAGTTTCTGTTAGGACTTAATAAACACCAACTTCTAATCTAAACATTTCAAATGTTCATTTCCCAGAAATAGTAATGTTTTGGGCTATATTTGATTGCAGTGATTTTAAATGTCAGAAATTGTATTTATAAAGGGAACATACTCATAAGCTTAAAAA
This sequence comes from Rhea americana, assembly GCF_003343005.1. NCBI lineage: Eukaryota > Metazoa > Chordata > Aves > Rheiformes > Rheidae > Rhea > Rhea americana. The sequence continues at coordinate 1,421,896 of NW_028186912.1, forward strand.
CTCTGCCACTTAAAATATAAAACAGTCTGTGAAACAAAGAAGAAAAAGGGTTCTTAGTGGGTGCCATAAGCAAGTTGTGATAGGGCTATCTGGTTACCTCAYGGTCCACATAAATTGCTTTGTTCCTAAGGATATAGGCCAAACTCTCTCTTGCTACCTCTTCTCCCTGCACTGACACTAATGGGATAGTTGATTTACACTGGTGCACAAAAGGAGAACTAGGATTTCTGTGTCTGCTCTAGGATGCACCTTTGTTAAATGCTTCTTTTGTAAAAGGCAATTCTGTTCAAAAGAATAAAATATATGGGTTGAATCTTGYTCTCTATAGACTCTTTACCACCTGGAGCTGGAGGCAATTTCTTTAGAATAAAAGCAAAGACCTTAARGCTATTTACATTGAAATTCAGGGCAATACTTCAACAAACTGGAGTAACTGAAAGATACAGCAAGGACYGCAGGATTTGGTTTAGGATTTCAGGAACTTAAGGTAAGGTGAATCCTTGAAACAGGCATTCAACCCTTGTGTAGCAACTACCAGTAGTTATAGAACTGAATTCTCCTTTTCTCAATAYAAAGGGAAGTAAAATTTGGTGCAAGTAGATGAAAATCAGTACTCARTTCTGCAGTAAGACATAAAATCTCTGAGTTAGAATTGCTATTTTTCATGCTCTTGTACAACACCTGGCACAAYGGTGTCCTGAGTTGCCTGGCTTCCACGTGCTACTGTAAAAAACAGCAAATAATATACATGGTAGTGCAATTTATACATTAATTTACTAGCAGTTAGACTGGCATTGTGCATACAAGTAAAAACTGAAATCACAAYAAAACTGTTAATAGGGGTCCTCATATCCTATTTTCCTATTAGGGGGTTTCATGCTATCTTCATTCCTTTGGAAGTTAAATCCAATTTGCAAACACCCCACATGCAGTCACAAGCCCAAGGTCCAAATACCTTATAGCAGGCCACGAGAACGGCACATCAGCTTGCAGTAAGTTATGAGCAAGCTATGAGCGGTGCAATGTAGAGCAACCTTTGAGATGCTTTATACTTAAGGTTCAGGAGCCAAATCTTGATCCYACTGAAATTAGTGGAGATTTTCCATTTTGACAGGCGTAGAGATGAACTATAAATCTGCTAAAGAGAATGGGTGGCTCTATGGAAATGAGATGTTCCAAAGGATCATATAATTTAAAATACATCCTTATTAAATATTCCAGAAATAGAGTGAAGCTATGAGTGCTGGTACAGTCCATCCATTAAGCTTCTTTTGATTCAAAAATAAAGATGCTTTTAATGGTGTATCTAAAGTTCTAGCTGAGTCAACAACATAAATCCAAAATACTCAAATATGAAGCAAGTGTGGCCCCAACTGGAGAAGGAGTAAGTCTAAACTCTGTTGTTTTCTTTCACCCAACCTAGAATTATCTGAATCAGCTATAGCAAACACCTACACACAGTGAGATACCATTTTGGCGATTTATAAACATTCAGCAGCCCAYAATTATCATGTGCTCTTTGAAGGTTAGACTTGGAACGCCCTATTCCTCCTGGTGATCAGTTTTTCACATATGGGGCTCTAATTAAATATCTATGTGACTAACTGCTCACCAATGGTCACSCCTAGCTACCTCACACTAGGTTTCTGAAGGACATTTACTTTCCACTCTGTTTACTTCTAATGATGTCCTATAAGTTCTACGTTCTAAAACTTCGCCCAAATAATTGGTAAAACAAATCTAAAAGTGCTCAGTAAGCCTTTTCCAATGTCATACAATTAACGTTATCTCAATGTTCGCATGTTCACAGTAAATCAGTTTGTTAAGATTATTCTCTTTCCTGGGCAGTATCATTTACCTAATGTTTGTCTTGAATAATTTTCCCAACTATACTTTACAGGTCTTCAATTAGTTTTCATTCTTTGATATTATCTTTTTAATATTAAGAATGCTTAGTTCCCACAATAGGAAAAAATGCATAAAAAGCCTACCTGAAGTAAAATTTATTTCTATCTTTAGAGTGCCATAGCTTTTAGAACCAAAACTGATCAACTTGTAACGGGGCTTTAGAATTTTACACAGGTTTCTATTTTTAGAAAGCATATCAGAATACCAACGCAAAATAAAAATTTGTGGACAGAAAATACTGTATAGGAAATATTCTCCTGAAAGATTTCTGACTTCTGCTGTTTCATAAACCAGTCAATAAGGTGTATGTCTTTAATTAAGAAATACTGTTTAGAAGCACAATACGCATCTATTGTYTGTGACAATCTAACTCCAAAATGGACCTGAGTGTTCTAAAAGTACTGAGAGGATTTGATTTAAATTAATCACTTTTCTCATAAACATGTGCAGCTACAGTTGATCTTATCTTCCACCTAATGATTTATAAACTTTTTTTATAAACAAATTTTATTTTTGCCTTAGATCAAATACATGATATAGTAGCATCTACAGAAGGAGATGACAGGAAGACAGAATTCAGTTTTCTTCATCTAATGACATTTTTCKGAATACACACAATGACCACAACCTCCAAATTGAGAATTTTGTTGCTAGGAGCAACAAGATAAAAAGTATTCTCCCAACTGCCTCAGTCATTACAGTTCCATCTACTTATCACTACATATATTCTCTACATGTAATGTACTTATTACTAATTTCCCACTCATAACCTTCCAAGCCAACCATTTCTCCCAGAAAGCCTAAAGAGATCTCATCCAAATGGTCATTTGGAGAGGTAGAAAATATCAGAATATAGTTAATGMCAAATTTTGTTTCCCAGGACAAGACATAGAAAATAGCACCTTCTTGCTTCCATTTGAAATTCTCTGACTGATTTTAAATCCAAGTATTATATTAGTTTAGCTTCCTTAGCCATGGGATAACATTGGAATGTCCTACTCAGCTGGCTAGCCAACATATTTATTGCTTGCCAAGTTCCAGTCCTTCACCCTGAAAGTGTAACCTACATTTGTGGTTGATACATAGATGGCCTTACTATCCAGGTCTAGTCTGCCGGACTCACCTGACATTGCTATTATTGTCTCCATCGGTTTCAGTTTACAAACTATTTTTTGTTTTCTCCTATACCATTCATAAAGGTATTGGACAATAATGGGCCCCAAAACACAATTCTATTTGATACTATATTGTAATAACTCTTTTTAGATGATGCCCCATTTTCAGTTTTCTTTGAAACTTGTTAACTATTTTTTAATTCTTTTAACATGGACATTTTCACCTACTGTATGGTAATAATTTACACACCTAATAATTTTAATTTGTTGACACAGTTGCACTGAGCGAAGATATTGTCTGGGAAACAGTGAAGGATTTGTAGAACATAAAATAATGTGAAACTCATAAAACACATTGTTCATTTTTCTCTTGTATAGCTTTTGATTTCTCTTCCAAAAATTACTTGCATTTAATCTATACTAACTGTTGATGTTGATACATTCACAAAATTATTTTTGTAAGGTAGGGAGCTCACTAAATTTTGCAGTTATTGACAAGGTTATTTAAAAATGATAAACTGAAAAGGGATGTAGAACTTATCTAAAAACATATTTATATAGTTAACTTTGGTAATAAAAATAGAATTGCCTCCTGAGAGCTGATAACCAGATAAGCAAACACTGTCAAAACTTCAGTGCTAAAGCTTCTTAGCTGGATGTTCCTTTTTGCAGACATATTTGATGGAGATAAATGAAATAGCTCTCTAGGTAACCGAATCACTTATTTTGTTCTCCAAGATTTGTCATTATCAGAATAATATCTAAGCTGGCATCCATTAGCAGAATATACTTTAAAGTGATCTTTCAAGCACTGAGCTAAGATTGTAGCCATTTAATTACTCTGCTTTTTGCATAAAAAGTACATAGATGTATAAATAAATAAATAGAACCTTCCTCATAGCATGAACTCAAGGTACTCAAACTCATCCAAAGTTTCAGACATCTCAGTCGTCTATGCTAATGTTTCATCAGAATTGCAACTTTGRGTATCCAGTAGAAATCTCATCTCTTTCAAACACAATTGCCTTCCATTTCAGTATAGGATAACAATTTTTAACAATTATTTTATTTACTAAGACTTTCAGTAAAGCACTTAAATGTGTGCTTTTAAGTCCTGTGCTGAACAGAGGACTTATTTACCWGCCTTTCTAGTGGTTCAGACTCATATTTGGGCACACGTTGAAGCACAGAAAATTTAGTACTTTGGCAGATGTGTCATGAATGAGTTCACGTGCAGGAGCTCATTGTTTGCACTTTTAAAGACAGCCACTGTAAGAAAGTGGGTGTTACTGAACTTTCAGGGGATGAAGCCAACAGCAGATAAAATGATGTTCACCTACATCTTTTGCACTTGTGGAATGGACATAAATTCAATTACTTTTCCTTCTAGATACCTAACTTATGCCCTGCTATGAATTTATTAGAAAAGTTTGGGTACTTAGGGAGTTTCTGATATCTTAAAGGCTAGGACTTTGACTAAATGGGATTTTACATGTTTGGATGCTCGACTTGAAATGCTTAGAGGAATCTAATTGCCAAATTTGTGGGTGCTCAAATCCAAATGAAGATAAATTATACCTTTATTAGGTCTGGGTTTTCAAAAGATCTTTATACGTCTAATGCCAGGGAGCAGCAGGAGCAGGCTGCTCTGTAAGGAAAGGTGAACTAAGCGTGATGGTAAGGCAGGCAGGAGCAGTGACCTCATTGACAAGCCACACAGGCCCACAGGACTCAAACAAGGTGAGCAGAGCAGATCTAATGACAGTAATGAGATTCAGCCCAAGACTATAGGGGTGATGCAAGTCAGGGTCAAGCYAGGAAGTCAAGTTAGTAAGTCAGTGTCAGGATCAGGTCTGGAGACAGTAACGAAGATCAGCCGCAGTCCAATGATAGCCAGACTAGTTCATAGTAATGAGGCAGGTCTGAGATCAAGCAGGTCACGGGTAGGGCCAGGGAGGTACACGGCCAGGCACGGGCACAGCTGCAGTGCAMCTAAGGTGAAGACCAATGGGGAGAGCCTGGGATTAAAAACAGTTCTCAGGTGAAGGGTGAGAAGCCCTACTTCTCACAGCTTTTTCTCGCAAACCTCTTTCCAGACGGCTTATTCATGCAAGGCCAGGCAGCTGCACTACCAAGGCGGACCCTCAGCCCAGGCAGCCAACTCACCTAAAAGGGCGGGTGCGTCCAGCTTCCTGACACCTAATTCCTATTCTTACCAGGAAAATGGCGTTTATGCTCACCTACTGCACTCTATGCATTCCCTTATCTTTTGTAACACAAAGCTTACTTGCAATTTCTTGGCCTTTCTTGGTTTAGGTTRTGTGTTTGAGTGAAAAAAGGTTTGCATCTTAGGATGCAACAAAGACTAGATGGGGAGAAATTTCCAAAGCATTCTTCCCTGTAGTAACAGGCATTATGAATATAATGCCAGTACTCAGCTATATAATACATACTGCCTGTATGTTCACTGTGTTATATACACATGCATATATTTATGTAAATCTGTACAAACACCCAAATACACACATACATATATATATTTATATATTACACATACAAACATGTACATATGTGCGCCCACATGTGCACACATAGGTACGTGTATGACCTGAAATATAGCCTATTCACTTCAAGCATTATTCTCAGTATTGTAAGTTGTTAAATGTTTTTATAGCAYGAAAGAATCCTTTGTTATACACAGAATCTAAAGCAGTACACTTAAGGGGGAGAAAAGGTCAAGCCAAGGTTAATTGCATTTCTTGACATTTCAGAGAAAATATGAGTTCTTTGCATAGTAAAAGTGTAAAGGAGCAGCTGGCAGTACTGGCAGAAGACTATAGAGTTGTGCAGAAATAATCAATATACCATTAAAAGGGAAAAGCTACCCTTTAAGCGTAATTAGTAAGGCATTGTAGAAGAGTGGGAATGATATAATTGTAAGTACAACATTAGCTCAGCAACGATGAAAATAACCCAACTGTTTGCTTTGTGAAAGTGATCTTTTTTTTCCTAAACATACTCTGTTTAGAAACTGGAGAAGAGAAACAAAAACAGAATAAGGGATCAATAATGACTTTCAAAATACTTTAAATTCAAAAGCTTAACACCAAAAATATATGTAATTGAAATGAATATGCATATTTAAAAGAATCTCTCCTATTAAAAATCTAATTTTGGTTACATGTTCTCTGCAGTTTGCAGAGTAAACTTGAACTCAAAGGAAGACGAATGGGAAGACTTGGGAACAGTTATTGTGAAATATAATAAAAAATAAAATCACAGCCAACTGCACTTCTAACAAAACACTAAATTCTAACACATCCAACTTCAGAAATAGCTGTTGCTAAGATTTCATGTGTGTAAACTACATGTACCTCTGATGTTCCTAGATACCTTTTTAACATTTGGGATTCATAACATGGATCTTCCCAAAGCAGTAAGCTGTCTCTACAGCTTACTGTTTGTCAAATGGACAACGGTTATGATAGCCAAGGGAAACCTCTTTCCACTAATCCTGATTTTGATGTTACGAGGCCTTTAAACTGACCATTTGGGGTTAGTGGAAAAGATATACTCAAATCCCTGTGAATCACAAAGAGAAGCAAATGGAGTAACTTCTACTCTTGTGCTAGATTCACACATTGCTGTAAGAGGTTCACTGAAAAACAGACTGCCCARATCTCTTTGAGAAGTATTTTTGCAGAAGGAAAAGAAAGAGCTGATGTTCCTTGGGCATTGTAGGCTGCTAGAGCTTTGATTACACAATTAATTCTGTAATCCAGTGTCAGAAGCTCATTACAAATTTTTAAAGGCCCTGCCAACAAATCTGTGTGTCACACCTGACAAGTCTGTCAGCCCAAGTTAATCTTTGTATCTGCTCTGTATCTCCAAACTGGAGACTACAGCACTTCCCTACCAGAGTGGGTTAAAGGAAAATATGTACAGTACTCACTAAGACATACAGATAMTATAAAGAATGGGCTGTATAAAACAGAAGATTTTTGGCCAAATTCTGAATGTTTTAAACTGCCTTAAATAACTACTAGCCCTGGACAAGTACTAYATTCTTCTGTTACAAATTACAAATGATATAACATCATGACTATGTTTAATGCATTATGAAAGGTGCAGTAAGACAGTATTCTCACTTCACAATGCTTACAGACACTATACTATACACATGCTCAGAGAAAATTCAGTCCTACTCTTTATACCATTGGCAGCTTTGGTATTTGTAGTTGTGTAATTCTAAAGATTGCCCTTCTCATGAGCTCAGATTTACCATGATTACATTTTTTTTCAAGTCAATGTTACCTGCTCGGAAACAATACATTATGAAGGAATTGAGAAAAAAAAAAAAAAAGCCAGACATAAACCTTTCTTATATTTCCTCTTTTTAATTGTAAGACCATGCCTAGTTCGCAATTCCCAGTTTACACTTTTGCTGACATAATGAGCAGAATTTTTATAATCCTGCTCAGTTTTAGTAATCACAGTATATCATCCACAGGCACACTTTAAACAAACAGTAATGCAGGCAGTATAGGGTGAATTGTTGAACAGCATTACAAAGTGGTCAATACAACTGTAGGAAGAAAACATTTTAATAAAAGCAATCTAGTAAAATCTTTAAAGAAAAGCTGCAGTTTGCAGATACAGAATAAATGGTCTATGGAAGGATGGGCAGACCTATGCCTGTTCCAGTAGAAAATATTGTCAGAAGTGTTTTGGGTAAGTCAAGTATACTTATGCCTGGATAACAGAACATTTGTTATCTTATTTAAAAAACAGGATAACAAGTGGATTTGATTCTGTCATAAAACRGTAAGTTTATCTATCACCAGGCTTATGCTATGTTTATGTATCTGCTGTGAGATTACCCACACATGCTARGCTTCCTAGATATTCAAAGTGTCTGATCTCTCCATCTTATCTCAGAATGAGACTGTAGTTAAAATGCTGTTGTGTCACCAGCTAATTAGGTCAAAACAGCTGTGTTCATTAGGAACAGTAAGGTCTCGGGTAACACGACTCTAATTACAAGTATAATAGCTGTTCATAATTTATTAAATATGAACAACAAATTATTAGGCAGTTCAGTCCAAGAAGCTGATAGCTATCTGAGATGAGCCTGAGAATAAAAATTAATAAATATACTCCTCTTTCACATTATGGTATTCCTTCAATCATCAATAAYTACCTTTTACATAGTATTTTTCACACCAAAGTACTTTTGCACTTCATGAACTTTTAAATTTCATGTCCTACAGAAATGCAGCTAGCATAATGCACCACGTTGAGGTAGAGAACTTGGGTCATAAAACATCAGAGGCATTCACACTTGGAAAAAACATAATGGGATAACATATAGCACTGTGGTTCTCAAGATATCATCTAAAGGATGTCTGTAGAGAGGATGTAGAAAGGATGTCTGGAAGTATGCTCATTTTGAGGCAAGCATTGAACAGTGGAAAGCAGCCAGCACAATATTATTACTTAATATGAATCTGAAAACTAAACAGGACTTTTTAAAATTTCATAATGGGCAAAGTCATGGGAAGCATTTTAAGAGCATAAACATATAGACAAGCAAAGTCACACACATTTTTTTAATRGATAGAAGTGCTAGAGTAGACAGAGAATGAAGTAAACATCATGTCCTCCCACATCCCAACTTCACTTTTTTTGATAGTGAATTGCTGAGGAACACTACAAGGAAAAACTTTCATTGCACTTTATTTTGGAAAAGTCACGTAAATTGGAAATTGATTGTCAGAAGACAGCAGTCAAGGTTGCTCCTCATAAAGTAATTGTTAAAACTTTATTTTTTCTGCAATAAAATAGACTTTCTGAATCTAAAAGGTCCCAGTCTTAAAATTTACTAATGCTATTTACTGAGTGACCCAAAGTTACTATATGCAAATARAGATCTCATCTTTTCCTCAGCAATAACACTGATGAGTTGCTTACTTGAGAAGTATTTTGGAGTACTAGAAAAGCAGGTTTGGAAGGAACCTCAACACTTCACACCTCTTGCCTACCTCAGAACAGAGTCAGTTATATTTATCTCACTGGTGAAATAGGCATCTCTCTTTAAGATAATTTGTTCTTAAAGAACAACAGTGATTGAGACCCCAGGCCCTCCACAGACAAGCTACCTGAGGGCTTCATTACCCTACCATTAAACTGCTAGTCCGAGTAAAATATATCACAAGCTGGCAYGCCATAAAGAAAAAATGATAAGGCAAGATAATGTAAATGTAAAGTAAAAGAAGACTGAGAACGAGTGATGAAATTGTGGCAATCTACTCAGCTCTATCACCATATCAGACTACAAATACAGGAAGGAAAAACTATACTAAAATAATATAATGTATTGCAATATAAAAACAGCTGCATGACAATTATATCAATAAGATGGAATTAAGAAAAGAAAATTTAGCCCAATCTTTTTAGATGTACGTATAATATGATCTGATGAATTGTGAAACACTCTAGGGAAATAACKGGAAGCCACCATCACTGGACTTTTAGAACTAGAAGTATAAGCAGTATTGGTGGGCCCCATGTTTAAATTGCAACAATATCCCAGTCATAAAAAGTCTACTTCGAATCTGCCAGGTCTTCAAAACCAGTGCAAGAGGCAAGAATCAAATGGGTCATTCTTGTGCCCCTCCAATGATTCTTTATAAAGATTTATTGAGTCAAATCAAGTCTATGGCACTACAGAGGCAAAGGCAGCATAGAAATATTTGAAGTCTAAAGGAGATGGCAGCCTTCCCATGAGCAGTATCAGAAGCAACAGAAATATTCATGGCCATTTGATATAGTTGGTATCCATTCATACTAATGATGGCCCTAAGCCCATGCAAAACCCAACAGTACTATATATATATTCTTTACAAGGGGTTAAAAAATAAGAAAATAAAACACATCCTGATTTCTAACCTAGAATAGACAGAAAAAGCAGGTTAGATGAGCTAAGAAGCTGTCAATGCTATACAGTGACTATTCAACTGGATTTTATGTTTTTAAGTGTCAGGCAACAGCAGCACAGACATAATGAATTAACCCAGGCATTACAAGAGCACTGATTAAATGGGACTGCCATCCATCATGTGGTGCTGCACCTGGTTACTATTAAACCTTAAGTAGTGATTAAAGTCATGAACAACARAATTTTGATGGGTTTCTACAAAGACAAATGCTGCAAAAGTTGGCATTTGCTAATGATCTTTAACTGTGAAAGGAGGAGAGAGGGTTTGGTGCTGAATCTATTAAGGGAAAAGTTGGTTTCTGAACCCGAAATGTAGGTCACTTAGGATYTATCAAACTTGCTATTTGCTTATAGTAGAATTATCATTTGTGTTACTGTAAGACTATTAGAACCATACTTTACTAACATATTATACTAAAGTTACATTCATGCATTTGAGAGATTAATTTACAGTGTTGATAATTTATGAGAAGAAGATTCTAGGAGGCTAGAGAAAAACTTTAGCATCTTTTACCAATTTACACTGGTGAAATTGTACTACATAGTTATTAGAGATACAGGAACACAATATTCCATAAATATATAACTGTATGTACAATTTATGCATGAAAGTTTCAGCTTTATTAGTGTATTTACTTTTAAAATGACTATTTTTTTCATCAGTATCTGATTACCACAGTAGTAAACACAGAATTCGGTAGTTTTCCAAAAAGCTGCTCTAAAACATGATTGCTGACAAGCTAATAATGAACTTCAAAAAAAAAAAAAAAGAAAACTAAACAGCTGTGTATTTGACCTGTAAATCAGATGCAAGAGAAAAAAGTTTGGCATTATAAATCACAGAGACATTCAAGGTTAGGAAGCACCTTGATAGATGAGAAATGGCGGATGAGTTCTAGAGTTCTCCCAGAGAAGACTGAATAGAACAGAAAAATTCTTGTTTCTGTGAACATGCTGATCTGTCTTAACCATGCAAATAAAACCTCAACATCAAAACATATGCTAGAATAGGTATTCATCAGACCAAAGGCCCATTTAGCCCACTAATTTGGGCAGCGGTCAGAAGTGGATGCTTAGGCAGGATACAACAGCAGGACAAATGCACAATGATCTATCCTTTCAAGGCATCTTTCCTGCTCTAAGCAATCTGCGGTTGAGGAATCTTCCAAATTAGAAGTTGCCTCTTTATGGATGATTGTTTTGATGGGTGTTTCTTTCTTAAATCTGTCCAAATGCTTTTTGAAAACAAAGGTCATACCAAAGACTTAGTGCTATGGTGACAGTGTAAGGAAGCACTGACATGTGTCATCTGTGAAGCAGGGGCCTACATAGAAAGACTGTCAGCCAAACTGTGAAGAGTATTAGAAAAAGGTGTAACTTTACAATGGATATTTTGACTCTTGCCTGCCTTGCAATGTGATCACACTTGTCTTTCACATTTTACCGTAATGTAACATTCTCTCTGAGACCTCTCAGGCTGCTGAAAAGAAAGGATCCCTGCCCCCCATTATTTACTGTAACCTTTACTTGTGCTTATTTATTTACCATGGTTTACCTATTTGATTTTTTTCCTGTGTCAAACTCTCTATCCCCCACACGTGAAAATGATACTCAAAATACTTACTAATACATGCTTAATCCTTGACTGAAGTGGCTAGGCAACATAAATATTTAATAATAATGATGATAGTCAAGGTCTCTGCCTGTCTGCCACAGCAGCTATTGCTGATGAAATACTTAAACATTAAAGTTGGGTCTAAATTGCGAGGCAAATACGTTCTGCCTTCCTGGTTCCCAGATAGATTATGTGCAGAATGGCGCTCTCTGTCTGAGGGCTTCCCACGGAAAGCAGCATGCAGGCATGGGGCACTTCCACCAGGTTTCATCCCAGCATTTAATCAGGAGACATGGAATATAGACATGGAAGTTGGGAATTGCTCCCAAGGTCACCTCAGTTACATACTAAAGTATATCATTATAATTTACCTCATCACTATGGGTATGGAGGTCTTGCTGCTAACACCAACACAGCTGTGTTGGATAAAAGCTATAAAGCCACAATGAAGGAGACCTTATACTTTCTTTCCCAGAGTTGCCCTATTACTGGATTTTTTACAAAAAATATAATAAAATGTCTAAATTGAATTTTCTAGTRTGCTTTTCTGAGCAAGCATGCACAAAGCAAAGTTGAAATTAACTCCATTACGTCTTTGCTGAGTGCTCGCTTATATAGATGCTTGGTAATGAAAAAAGCAATGATATATGTAAATAGCTAGAGTTTACTTGCAAGAAACATTTCATCTCCTCASAGCTATTTCACAAGCTATTCAACTGCTGTAAAAACTGTAAAAGGWTTTAATTCCAAACTCTCTTCCTTCCAGCAGTTTAGAGTATGTACTTGCATAGTCTCTGTGTCTAACCGAATACTGAAATTAGTTCAGTAATTTCTTGAAATAAAAGGCTAACTCACTTTAGCCTTTCACTAACTTTCTAGTTATCACCAGTATTTTATCTTTTCTTATTACAGAATACATTTATGGATGCAATTAAAATCAATATTTTGAATTCTGTTCACTTTTCTGATTTGGCAGTACCTTTTATGTTAACATTAATCCTTTCACAACTCTTTCTTAAACATATTCAGAGAGYTCCTATTTTGCATGGATTTGGTTTAATCTTCATATATATATGTGATAAATATGCTAATCTAACCCAACAATCCCTGTGAAATGGGAGAAGCATTCTTTCTATATACTGGAACCTACAAGAAATGAAAAAACTTTAAAAATCTTCCTCCGTTTATCATTATTTTTCTAAGGGTTTTTTTGGCCTTCACTGTGGTATATCCCCATGGAAACAGAGATCATAGGTCATCCAAGCCTAAAGTCCTTTCATTATTAAAGGACTGCAATCAGCAACATGTTGAGAAATAAGTGACTGCAGCAGATGTTAAATGAAATCTGAAGTGTACCACTTCAGAAACTTAATTTTATCCCTATTGTGATTATAAAAGTTGGACACTAAGTCTGCCAAAACTCTCTGAAAACTAAGTAAGCTAGCACAATGAAACATGAGGATATGGTCTATATCTGTGCTACTTCCTTTCTGCTAATGGACTGACTTACATTTTATGGAACTCATGCATACAAATACAACAAAACCAACAGTTAAGAGAAGAAACAATTGATAAAGCCTTTTTTTCCTTCCTCTTTTCTATTGTCAGGTTCTTTTTATGCTCTACTTGTGTACRACAATCAACCTTTATAATTGCCTGACCTTAGTCTGAAAATATAGCATATAAGCAGAAATTATTGACTTACTTTCATACATGTTATGCAAAATACAGCAGGCAGGGATTATGGATACTATATTTGTCACTAAACTGCTATTGCCAATAGAGATCTGCAGCTTGCTTTCAGTCTTTCTAAAGCACATTCTAATATTATCCTGCTGTTATCTCAGATACATACATTTAAAATTGTTGCATACACTAGGAAAAATTCCATTAGCCACAGACACAGCAGAGACCAGACCACCCAGATTCACACAAGGAATGGAAAATCATTAGTGTCAATGTAAAATGTTTTCTGTTTAGGGGCTCTAGGTTTTTTAAAGTGCTCCTTCCTGCACTTCATCTGTGCATGCCTCAATAATCAAATAATATCTCAGTCACATTTTGTTAGGCACACTGACCACCACCTTATTTACACAGCATTATCTGCAGTGTGATACAGATATCTGGAAATTTTTCTGATTACTATCTGGTGGCAAACAAGGGATTAGGATACCTATCACCCAAGAGTAATAGCTATTCAATGGGATAGAAAAGGTTTCTTCCTGTCATCACAGTACATCATAAGGATCTGCTAGCACCAAAGGTATACAACATTTTTGATTTTGAACTTCAGCAGTTTCTCTTGCTTGCCCAACACCTTCATTTCAGCATGAACTCTGAGCAAGAACAAGCAAAGCTTTGCAGTCACTCCTACCTTCTCACTAAGGAAGCTCTGATTTCTGCATGCATGGGCATTATCTTTGTGAAGCACATGCCACCATTCCTAAGGAGAACAGCTGCTGTCATACCACATCTCTAGGTAATCTGAGCATCACAAAATGATATATAAAAGAGTGTCTTAAACATAAGGACCAAGAAACAGCTTTGGCTCCCTTTTCATGAGCTTGCTAAGGAAAAGGAGCTGATGAATCTCTTCATTATTGCCCAAATGTTTAGTGATGCTGTGAACCCTTGGCATGCTGGGAATTAAYACACTGGCCTTGATTCTGATTTCTGCTATTACATGAGTAATTACATGAGGTTATGGATTTGAACTTACAGTACTTCCATCTGCCTTCTGTCTTTTAAAGATTCCTGATGAACTGAATAATCTACTAAAATCTGAACTAAATACACAGTTATCATGTTTTCTTACTGATTTTGAAGGTTTCTTTTGCTGTAGCCATTGCCCAAAAATGCCCTGGCAAGAACAGAAGGATATGCATCTGTGACATACTCCCTGTGACCTTTGTGGTGCAAGCATGCACCTCAGTATCTTAAAGTCTTTTTGATCATCAGAGGATGTATCTTCCTCTCTTGCTTCTGTGGTGTTCCTATTTCCCTATCTGGTCTTTGCAGATGAAGTAGAGGTCCACTCTGTTAACCCTTGGCTACAACAGGGGGTGTGCTGGGGAGCTAGGGAACATATTTGTCACATGTTTGAGAGAAGACTGCCTTATTGCCCAGCTAACTTATATCATGCCTATCATAGGCTACTTATAGGTCAATCTAAACAAAATAATTTATGTATGACATTCAAAATAGACAATATACTTAAAATTTATAAAAGACATAAGTAAATAAACAAGATACTCTTAATTTACTTACGCTAAAGCTACATCAGAAATTTTCTCATCCCATTGACTTGCTGCTTTATTCTGTCAAGGCTGCAGCAAGGTTTCAGTCTCTGTGTATGTCTTACGGATGAGGATGCATCTATAAGAGAAAACGCTTCCATGAGAGAAGTCACATAGGAGAGAGTGCATCAAGAGCTTCTTTTAGAGAATTCTTTCAGAAGCTCAAATCCTCCCATCTTTGTGGAATATGTGATGGCATGATTTGAAATCCTAGGAGAGCAACAGATACAACCTTTTACYCTGAAACTCAGTCTTTTCTCTTCTTATCTAGGATTTGATCTGGCCATTATTTAAAAAGTTGTTTCACTTTCTAAAATACAGAAGTATTTCTTCTTTGATTGTTAATTACCCTCTTGATGTAATCACCTGTGCTTGACTGGCTAGTTACTTTCTAGTAGACTGGAGAATTTAATCAGGACAAGGTAATGAGAAAGTTCCCCTGGATCACTTATTGCCATAAATCAGTCACAAGTATTTCTTCCACGAACACTTACTTCTGGATCAAGCTATAAATTAACAAACATACCTGACATAAGAACACTAGGAAAAAATTCTTCATTTGGAAGGTAGTACAACCGTGGAAATGGTTTCACAGAAAGGCTGTGGAATCTCCATTCCTGGAGATACTTTGCATGTGCCTGAACAAAGCCCTGAGCAACTTGATCTGACTTTGAGGTTAATCTTGCTTTGAGCAAGACATCGGACTCCAGAAGTCCCTTTCAATCTTTTTTTTTTTCCTATCATTTATCTAAATGAGACAAAAGTAAGTAGTTTATGATTTGCTCTTGACTGAGACCAGATGTTACTAAACACTTTGGGGTGACAATGGACTTGGGATGAACTTGGCAGGCTTACAGAAGACCTACATTAATTACATATTTGATTCATTTCTGCTGTTTCTGTTGCTGATGGTAAAACTCCTAGTGAGGTGTCTCCAGATAGCCTTTTGTTCTATGGGAATATACCTCTAGTTAACAAAATACCTGCCACTAATCTAGTGCTTATTCACGGCAAATTTAAAATCCTAATAAATATCTAGGCAAGTCTTTAATTGTAAGGAGAGATTCTGTGTAAGAATTTCTGAGCTTAGTGGAAAAATAAACAAACAAGCCTTTTCATAGCAACTGATATCTGACAAAATTGCTTTGCAAATCCACAAAATAGTTTCAATTCATGTACTGCTTCTCATATTCTGTTTGTTGTCATATTGTGTTCCTCAGAACATGATATCAGTAAGGAAGGTACTAGTAAATGTTGAAAGATAAAAATTAAGGTAAAAAATTAAAATGTAAAAAAAAAAAAAAAAAAAAAGTCCAAATGATGATATTACAATACTGTGAAAACGTTCTTTAATTGAAAATGTTTTTACTGATCAGCTCATCTGAAACAAAATAATTGAAAGTATCTGCATTTGCAATTTCCATTACCTTGCCTTTTTTTTCAGTTACACTTTATGCAAAACCATCTTGCAAATACTTTGTATTTCGCTTGCCATTAGCACAGGGAATTCAGATGCAGTCATGTACACTGACAGATATGCTACTTCCATTTTCTTCAGAACAAGAATGTACACAAAAGCATTTGTCACAAAGTAGCTGACACATTGCAATATCATTCCTCACTCAACTTTTCAGTAACTTTTCTGCCAGTGCTCACATTCACATTGCCCAAGAAAGGAAGAAGAAAGATAAAGAAGGAAGAGAAGGAAGAAGAAGAAGAAGGAGAGTAGGTGTAAAATATGCAACCAAGAGTTGAAAAGTGTCAGAAGGCAGTACTTCTCAGTGAGAAAGAAAAATGTCAAACAAATCCTTCCTGCTTCCTGTTCCTGGTGAGGAATTAAAGACAAGCTGCATTTATCAAAAATCTGCCTGGGCAGGATTTTGCAAACAGAAAAGAAGGACTGTCCAGAAAAAGCTCCCTTACTATCTTGGTGAGTCTACGCTGAATTCACTTCATTCTTGTGTGAGGGGTCCAAAACTAGATGAACAATTCTAGATGTGGTCCACTGAGTGCTGAGTAGAGGGATAATCACTTTCTCACTCTGCAGGTTGGATTCTTGTTGTAATACAGCCCAGGATACTCTTAGCTTTCTTTGCTGCCAGGGTACACTGCTGGCTCATGTTCAGCTTGCTACTCCCCACAACTCCAGGGCCTTTTCTGTAGAGCTGCTTCTCAGCCAGTCAGTCCCTTGCCAGTATTGGGACTGTAGCAAAGGGTTCTTTCTTCCCAAGTGCAGGAATCTGCATTTCTCGTTGCTGAATTTCCTGAGCTTCCTGTCAGCTCATTCCTCCAGCCTGTCTGGGGACCTCTGAATGACAGCCCTGCCCTCCAGCAGGGCTATATCAACTGGTCACCCCATCCTGGTGTCAACTTCCATCCTGACAAGTGTATACGCAGTCCCCTTTTCCAATTATTGATAAAGATGTTAAACAGGACAGACCTCTACAGTACTACACTTGTTATTAGCAGCCAGATTGAGTACAACCTGCCAACCACTATCCTTTGAGCCTGATCATCCAGTTTTAAACACATTTAGTTGTGCATCCATCCAGACTGTAAGATTGCAACTCATGTACAAGAATATTGCGGCAGACAGTGTTGAAAATCGCATTAAAAGACATGTGCTGTTCTTTTTTCCACTTACATCATTAATTTTAAAAATGGCATACAAATGACATTATTTTCCAGGATAGAGTTAGGATATATACCACCAGATATCAGCACCTTTCACCTACCTTTTGGAGTGAACTTTCTAGTTTGCTTTGCTTTGTTTTTCCTGTTTTATATTTCTAAGAGCTACTTTAAAATTTAGTGGAGGCTAGGATGTTGCAAAGGAAAATCATAAATGAGAGTATGAAATGATGGCACTGCAGTTCAAGMGGAAAAGCTCAGTTCCTCTAAGAAAATAGGTCAAAAGTCCTAAATATGATAGACAGTCTGTCGAGAACTCTGGACATGTCAGCAACAGAAGGTCAGTTCTAAAATGCCACATACTCCCTTCAGCCCATCTGATCACATGTATTCTGGAAATCAGAAAAGTTTGAAATGAGGGATAGCCGGGAATGCTCACACTTCTCAGGAAGAGAGAATCTAACAAAAATTAAAATAAGGATAGTGCAACCAGCTACACAAATTCAGAATAATTCTGTGACATTTACTTCCAAAAGTACAGATTCTACCATGTATATTATTTAATCAAGACTGAATAGCAAGGCAATAAAATTAACCACAAATATTACAGAAACACAGTTTTAAGATACACTTTACATATATGATTCCATTTTCCCTAATTACCTGTTTAGTTGCCTTTTCTTGATGCAGGTCAACATATCAGCCTAAAGAAAGATTACTGAACTCAACTCAGAAACACTGCTTAACAGAATTTTCCAAAATGAAGTGGATAAAAGTGATAGGACAACCAATCTCTATACAAAAGTACAAAGTCATAATATACTATTTATAAAAAACAGAAGAATTCATTTCAAGAAACTAAAGGTGAATATTGTCCTCCGGATCTTTTTCATGGGGACAAAGCACTAATCTCTATATTGTATTTCAATAAAATGTTTCGTAATTTGGAAAAAGAATTGTAGTACAACCACATTTCAATTTTCAATAAAGTGAAATTAAAAAGCTTCCCTTTCCAAGTTCAAAGCTCCCTTTATTAATACTATCCCAGAAATTTAGGCTAGGGTAAGATGGATACGTAGCCTCTCCAAAATTCTTACTGTATATCCAGAATCATGTAACTACTTAAATACTTTGGTACTTACTAAACACAGATGTTAATATAGCAAATGCTTATTTGAGTATTCCAACTAAAACTCTATAGAAGTTGGAAGTATAATATAGCTGGGCATCAATACTGAATCATGACAATAATGGAAAATCTCAAAGTTACTACAAAATCAGTGGCAAAYAATATGAGGTTGCACATTGTCCCACTCAGTTTTATTATCCAACTCTCTGAGCGTCCAAAAGTACATAGTCACCTGAAGACAAACTAAATCTGACCACATCTAAAAGAATAAACTGCACTAAGTTCTTCACTTTCCCAGACAAAATCAAATCACTTGGAATCAAGGAATCCAATAAATTAGAACAGGCTTAACATTCATAGTGATGAAACCTATCCATCCATTGCTAGCAGTTAACCGCTGTTAAGGAAAGATAGCAGTAGCAGTGCTTCATTTTACCATTCAATCATTTCTCCTTATAATTAAAAAAATTGGAAAAAAATATACCCATCATTCTCTGAATGTTCTCTGAACGCTGCCCAAGCAGCCTATATGATAATTACGATGACCACTGTAAAACGTCACCTGTCACTGTTAGCAGCTGGACACTGCACAAGCTGCCCTTCCAATCCAACTCATGAAAATGAACAAAATGTAATGAGAAGTTTTAAAATTCCGTTAAGTTTTAGTGGTGATAATATTCCATCTAAGGATTTTAGAAGACTAGACCTTATTAAGTCCAAACTCTCTGAAATGCTTTGAAATCCCTAAAAAATCCCTAAAAATTAGATGAATTTAGTTGATACTCTGTGTGTGTGCATGAGCATGTGTATGTGTGTGCTTATATGCATACAAGCACACGTACTCAGGGCTCTGTTTACCTCCGTAAGTACTTCTTAAGGAACAAAACCAGGTTTGAGACATCATTTGACACAGCTAGTAGTATTTTTACAGAAAACTAAAACCAAGAAYGAATCATTGCCATATAAAGAATTTAGCAAAAGAGATTTTATCAGTTTTGGAATAAGGAGGAGAGAAATCTCTCACCTCTAGTACGTGCTTTAAAGATAGCCGATTCTTGCCTACAAATTTTCAAACTCTAAAAAATCCATGTTATCAAATAGGATTTAGTAAACTGATATCTAGAAGATATCAGACCATTAACTTCAAAGTGAGAAGGCTGGCACGTCATTGGAGTCAGTTTCCTGGCTGTATTTTCATGCTTGTCACATACAATATAAGTGCTTTGTTTTTTCCTATTTCATTTAGTTTATGAAAAGTCATTCCATTTAATTTGTCATTTTTATATAAAGAACCCAAATCTAACTGTGCTAATGCTTTTTTTTTCCACAGAGCTGTCATCTGAAATTCATGACGAAGCAATCTGAGTCTTCTTTTGCAACACTGAAAATAGGATTTATGCTGAAACCTGATTTAAACTTTGAGTAGGAGATTGGACCAAATGAGCTCCAGAAGTCCCTTCCAAAGTAAATTAGTCTTTGATTCTATACGATATTATAGTGCAACTTTGCTGGTTTAGGAGGCACCAAATCAAAAAGAAAGCTAGTCAAATTGCCAAACTGTCTTCATTGATGCTACGTTTTCTTGGATAAATAAATAAAAATTGTACAGAAGTTTGAGGAGCAATTATGGAGACCAGTTTTAGCTTAAAAGAATATGTATTAATTTGGATACACATTTGAATCTCTTAGGCCTTCAGAGGACTTCACTTGGTGAGCGAGGCAGTAATTCTGTAGTCAAGCTTGTGGCACTGAAAGATGAGAAGGGTGAAAGAGGACTCCTTTCTAGTTTCATGTATATTTAACGTTCAATTATTTCATGAAAGGTAATAAGAAGGATTTAGAGATGTTTATCCCCAAATACCCTACTAATCATAAAGGTGGATAATTCATCTGAGAGGTTAGTAGATACAAAATCCGTTTTGTACATTAACTGTGCATTAATATGTGTCATTAACAAGTACCTGAGCACTTATAGAAGTTTTCTGAGGAAAACACTGGTGGCCAGTCCACTAGGTACTCCTGAGTTCAGAGTCAGGTGAACTGGAGTTTGGGGATGTTTTGCCCTTGAACATCTAAGTTTTATTTGTGGATCTAAGCATTGACGTTTAAAATAGGGCTAAATAAATGGAAAGAACTAACATGGATCTGGCAGCAGTTAAGAAGTCATGTGAGAGAAAGGAAAAGTCCATCAGTCGGTTTGACAGTGGTGAGAGGGTGCTTTTAATACAGGAGAGTGCTCTCTCTGTAATGAAGAAGAAATTGCTGCCAGCAGAATGGAGACCAAAGGGTCAAAGGAACAGCTTTGCCATGCAGAAGAGGCAAAAAAACCCCACACACTTGCATTGGTAATTTAATGGTCAGGTTAAAATTTCTGCAGCAATCTTGCATGCCTCTGTCTTTTAAAATTTTTTCCTTTTCCCCAGTAGCTTTGATGTACATACAAATTTAAATTTTAAACTCTGCTCTAGTTTTGAGCCGAGTTACATTAGCCCAAACTGATTGCTCAGAAGAAGGGTCTGGTCATTTTGAGGTCGATTTCTTTCCTTTCACCCTGCAAATCGTTCCTAACCGGAGAGCTGCACCAGGAACTGACAAAAACAGGGATAAGTTTTCTGGAGATTGCAGGCTGTAAAGGGAAAGGATGTTTTTCAATGGTGAGGAAGGGCTGGCTTGCTCTTACATTTCCTAGCAGGGCTGGGGAAGTCTTACGTGGGTGATTTTCACCCTTCCCTGGGGATGGAGGAGGGTTTTTTTGCTCTTAGTCAGTTCTCTCCCTTACACTGGGAAAGAAAAGAAGAAAGAAACCAGCAATCAATTTCTGGATATCAGCCAAGGAAAGATATGCCTGAGTCCATTAAGCTGAGAAGGTTTCATTGTGTAGCTGTTCCAAAAGATTAAGTAGCATGGCTGACTTTGGACTAAAGAACATGAATTAGAATTACAACATTCACTGATATAAGTGACTGACAACGGATGGCAGACTGTACTTTATAGGCCAGCACAATATCCTGTCCTGATGTAAAGGTGACTCAATAGGCCAACAGTGAGAGAACAGAATTTAAATATTAGACTTTGTCTGCTGAAGTAGAACAAAATTGAAATGGCATTTGAAAATCAAATTATGAAAAAAAGGAAAACACCCTTGTCCTAAGGGAGTATTTATATTTAACCTGGCAAAACTCAAAAATATTTTCAGATAACAACTCGACAGTGCCAACTGGAAAAAATATTTGTATTCTCTTTCTTCTCAGCCATGACTAAAGAAGAGATATTGAAAATTAGCACTGCTTTGGTATGATTTCCTCTTTGTCCTCTAATTTATACACAAGTCCAGAAAAAAAACCCAAAACCTGAAGTTAAGACACCCACCTATACTAAGATCACCAGCAGTTAGGCACAGGAAGAGTAGGGCAGCTTGTTTTCTGCACAATAAAAGAATAGGATGTTCTGTGCAACCAAATGCAGTAACAGTGGCAAGCGAATATATTTTATATTCGTATTTACACAGTCCAAGGAATTTAGTGTCACCTCTTATGATTTATATCAGAGAGTTAAGGTCAGAAGGAAGCAGGTTATCTTGTCTAACTCTCTGTGTCATAGGACACAACATTTGAGGACTTCATATCTTAAGTCATTATCCAGCTCATAAATCATTTTTGTGAACCTTCAAATCTTTTAATCTGCAGAGGACAGAACTGCAGTATTCCAGCAGCAATCTCACCAATAACACAGGCAGAGGTAAAAGTCACTGCCCTTCTTCTTGATGCCACAGTGTCATCCTAGTTCATATGAAAGTACTTGTCCACTATATGCCCTAAAGTCCCCAAATAGAGACCTCATAATGCATGCAGAAATCCCATTCCTTGATTGCAGACCCATGACACTGTGACAGGGTGTTGAAACCACCCCTTGTTTGAAAGGAACAATTTTACCAAATGAGGCAGGTTATTCTATTTTCACTATTTACTCTTCCCCTCACTTTAAATAATCCCATAATGTCAAGATTATAATATTTATAACCTACTTTCAGATCACCGATAAAAAAATAAAAGAAACAGAATCCTTTTGATGATGAATTCCCAACAAATTTTTGAGATCTATCAGTCAGTTCCTAATATTCTTTGACATTTGATCTATCAATCTTAAAGAATGGTAACATTTTGAAACAGGATTCTATGTAATAATGAATTAGCCTTTTATGAAATCTTAAAGTTATTACAACTGTGCCCTTATTTTTATTAATCTGACTTACAGTTTTCTCAAGCATGGAGGACAATGGCTTATTTAAAACAGAAAATGTATCTACCCTATATGGGTATGCCTTGCATATACACTAAGATAACATATAAAAATAATCATCACTGATCACTCAACTCTCCAACCTTAAGGTACAGCCCTGCCTCATCCTCCTCACCTTTGCATTACAGGCTTATATTTCAAAGATTATTCTTCCATAAACATCCACCTCTTCCAAAATCAAATCTGAGTACAAAGAAGGAAAAACAGGGCAATCCTTATACATTCTCTTGAAACAGAAAACTGGCTTCCTAAAGAAGTATACTACACAAAACCTGTACACTATGGCTCCACTGCAGTGCATAGCAGTGCTCTCCCTTTCACTACAACGCAAGGGGTCGTGTGGTGTGGTGTAGTAGTACCACGTGTGGTGGTAGGATGTTCCAAATCAGTTCCAAATCAGAGCTCATTCCCACCACATAATATAGCCACTTGTGAACAGGAGTTTGGGGAGGAAGAGCTCAAGTATGATGCTGTTAGAGTCTATACATAGAGTTATAGAGTAAATATTATGGGGAAATGGAAGGAGCAATTTTAAGCAAAAATGGGACTCCTTATGCCTCTGAACGAAGTCTAAGTTTGCAAAAGAGACAGCTGATTTGGGCCTGAGAAGAAGCCACTTCTAGGATGTAAGGACTATCATATAAACAGATTGTTGAGCCAATGGAAGAGAAACATCAGCAAACAAGAACTTCAGAGAATGTCTCATACACTTTATCAATTATACTCTATAGCATTTTGTGGTAGGTACAATTCAGATACCATATGCTATGCACAAACACATAGGAWACAAAAGACAGCCTTTTCAGATTAGTAGGCAAAAAATGCCAAAAATATCTCTTCCAACAGTATGACATTAAGAAACACAAAAGACAAAAATGATTATGAGTCACTGCCGAAATATTCCTGCCTTTTTGTCAGAAGCTACATAAGCATAAAAATAACTATTCACCATGTGTGAAGGAACCCCTCACCAAGATAAAACTGTTCAACATAATTTCTGTGAAATGTGTTGAGGAGAGGTTTGAGTCTTTTGCCATACTTGACAAAATTAATGCTACTTAGCTTATGAAATTTGTAGTATTAGAGCTGCAAAAATTCCTTTGGTCCTCTCAAAAGACAGTGACTTAAAGGAGATAAACTGAACAGAAATGTTGATAGTATTTGTAACACTCCCAGATTATAYGAATATGCAGTCAGATTTTCCACTTTTGCTATTTTCACTTTCATTTAAAAAATAAAATAAGTTGCCATTTTAGTGTCCGGAATAGTAATGAATGGTCCCTATGTTCTAGTAGAATGGCTGGAATGACAGTATTGCACTGCTGTTCTGAGTTTTTTTTTTCTTTTTTTTTTTTTTCCTCTTGTTAAAGGAGGTTGATTCTGAAGCAATACTTCATGGTAAGTTTTATCAAATGAAAAGCTTCCTGACTTGCTACAATGTAGTCCAATATCTAGATTTTTATTTCATTCATCAGTGTCCCTCAAACACAGTATGACTGCGAGAAACTAGAACAAACACTTAGTAGGAGGTTTTGATTTGATGGTGATTAAAAGTTGGAGAGAGAAATCCCCAGTGAGTTTGGCCTTGGTTTAATACAATTCTGAAAACTCTTTATCAAGGACCTACATCTTCCTCTTTAATTCTACATTATGAAAAAAAATTAAAACACGTATCAGGCCGCTCTCCATCATCTTTGAAAGGTCATGGAGAACTGGAGAGGTGCCTGAGGACTGGAAGAAAGCCAAYGTCACTCCAGTCTTCAAAAAGGGCAAGGAGGACCCAGGCAACTACAGGCCRGTCAGCCTCACCTCCATCCCTGGTAAGGGGATGGAACAGCTCATTCTGKATGTCATCKCCAGACACAGAGGAAAAGAAGGTGATTAGGAGTAGCCAGCATGGATTCACCAAGGGGAAATCCTGCTTAACCAACCTGATAGCCTTCTATGATGGAATGACTGGCTGGGTGGATGAGGGAAGAGCAGTGGACATTGTCTACCTTGACTTCAGCAAGGCTTTTGACACTGGCTCCCATAACACCCTCCTAGAGAAGCTCAGGAAGTGGGGGTTAGATGAGTGGACAGTGACGTGGATTGAGAACTGGCTGAAAGGCAGAGCTCAGAGGGTTGTCATCAGTGGGGTGGAGTCCAGTTGGAGGCCGGTGGCTAGTGGCATCTCCCAGGGCTCAGTACTGGGTCCCATCCTGTTCAACTTCTTCATCAACGACCTGGAGGAGGGGACAGAGGGCCTCCTCAGCAACTTTGCTGATGATACCAAGATGGGAGGAGTGGCTGACACACCTGAGGGCTGTGCTGCCCTTCAGAGAGACCTGGMCAGGCTGGAGAGCTGGGCGGAGAGGAACCTCCTGAGGTTCAACAAGGGCAAGTGCAGAGTCCTGCACCTAGGGAAAAATAACCCTGGGCACCAGTACAAGCTGGGGGCTGACCTGCTGGAGAGCAGCTCTGCAGAGAAGGACCTGGGAGTGCTGGTGGATGACAAGCTGACCATGAGCCAGCAATGTGCCCTTGTGGCCAACGTGGCCAATGGTGTCCTGGGGTGCATTAGGAAGACCTAATGCAGCAAGTGCCAGCAGGCCGAGGGAGGTGAGGCCCCTCTACTCAGCCCTGGTGAGGCCTCATCTCAAGCACTGTGTCCAGTTCTGGGCTCCCCAGTACAAGAGAGACAGGGAGCTACTGGASAGAGTCCAGTGTAGGGCTACAAAGATGATCAGAGGGCTGGAGCATCTGCCCTACGAGGAACGGCTGTGAGAGCTGGGCCTCTTCAGCCTGGGGAGGAGAAGACGGGGGGGGGGATCTTATCAGTGTGTACAAGTACCTGAAGGGAGGGTGTCAAGGGGACAGGGACAAACTCTTTTCAGTTGTCCCATGTGACAGGACAAGAGGCAATGGGCAGAAATTGAAGCACAGGAAGTTCCACCTGACCRTGAGGGGGAATTTCTTCCTCGTGAGAGTGACGGAGCACTGGCACAGGTTGCCCAGAGAGGTTGTGGAGTCTCCTTCTCTAGAGATCTTCAAGGCCCACCTGGAAGCAACCCTGTCTACCATGCTCTAGGTGACCCTGCTTGAGCAGAGAGGTTGGACTAGATGGGTCTCCAGAGGTCCCTTCCGACCTTACTGATTCTATGATTCTATCATAGAGAACTATGCATGATAGACACTGGAGATGTGATTCCTCCTTCATTTGAAAATGTTTATTACTGTATATGCAAAACCAACTCAGGCCTGGATTCCAGCAGATTTACAGTGTACAGCAACCCACCATTTTTTATACAGATCCAGTTTCAAGACTAGAAGCAAACAGAGGAATGCCTGTAAAGCTTTAAACTAACCAGCTCCTGTCAATTACTAGTCAAATGCTACTAAAGCAAGCCACTGAGAGAATCTGTGCAAACAGTAAGTTTTACACTCACTGTGTGAAAACAGTCTTGTACCAAGCAGGTTTCTAGTGCTACTAAAATTCATTAAGTGTTTCAACCTTTTAGAGAGGAAATTATAATATTAATGACAGAACAGACTCTTCCGCATCCATTGCCACACTGTGAAATCAGAATTCTCTAGTTTCCTGGCGATGGACTTATATTTGCTGCCCAAATATTTTAATGTGCTATGTAGAAGAATGGTCCTGTACAGTTTGAAGCCTCAGATGCAGAGATAAGAAGCCTGAAAATCCAGTCCTAACACTCTAGCTGATGTTCCTCTTGAGAAGAAAATCTTGATGGCCTTAAAAACTGAGTGTCCCTTTGATTGAGATTAGACAGAGAAAGCTATCCAGTGAACACACAGTACAATCTGGCATTGATTTATTGCCCTACAGAAATGATTTATTTATTACGATTTCCAGTTGTTATGTCACTTAGATTCTGCAATACAGTACAATAATTCAAAATGAAATCTTTAAAGAATAATATTTGAGTAATCTCTAAGTAGCCTGCCATCCTGAAAACACTCCTAAAGCAAATTCCTTTATCAGTCACTTGTTAAAAAACAAAAAAGCACCTGAGGACATCATCTGGCTCTTCATCCTGAACCAAAGTATTTCTGCATAGTATCTAGCCGGAAGTATGCCTCAACTATTTTGGAAAAACTCTGGTCATGATTTCCCTATGCAATTTATTGCTATGCTCCATTATTCTTAGAGTTAGGAGGTTCTTTCTGACATCTAACCAAAGTTATCTTTACAATTTCGGTTTGTTACTTCTCATCTTGTYCTGTGACAAGCTCAAATTGCAGAGGGGGAGATTCGTTTGCATTGGTTTTTATTAGATCAGTGATTTATTAGATCAGTAGATCAGGCTACTCATTTTTGCACCAAATTAGAAGTCACAGCTGAGTCACTGACATAACTCTGCTGTCTGATTTCCTCTGTGAAAGAGGGGAACTTTGTCATATTTCTCCCATATGCCCTAATACAGACAAAAGGAGTAATAACACTGGACTGTTCCAAACATTTACTAACTGATTTAACTCAAGACAGCTGCAATATGAAACGTCTGTCACTTCCCTGACAATCTAACCTAATCCCTATTTTATAGCGTCTGTAACACATGCATCTCCAGGTACTTCTCTTAAAAAATTCATTAAAACACATATTACACCAAATAAGCTTTTAGAAACAAAGTGTCCTTTCACTTCAGTTCCGTGGGTCACAGAGAGATGCGATGCTGTATGTTGAAAGGGTTTACTAGGAAGACGAATCCAGGGAACATTTAGAATACGAATCAAATGAACGCAATGTATTAATATGCTGATTCTTAACATTCACCRTAAGAGAAAGACAGTGATAAATCTCATGGATGCATCAACAAGATTTTCATATTAATTCCTGCAGCAATTGACAACCAATACAYCTGAAACAAAACAAGATCTATAGCATGTGGAATAAAATTAGCTTGCATTAATATGCACGCTGCAGTGTTCATTACTACCTGGGGGAAAGAACTAAGGTAAGATCAAAACAAGACAAAGTCAAACGTTTATCTATTTGTGTTTCTCTTTGCAAAGTTTTAAAACATAGTAAATACATGTATTAAACAACATTTCTTAAATAAGAGAAATGGCACTAAGGAGTATGAATTAAATGCCACTGCAAGATAGTATTACTTCTTTACTTCATTAATCCTTTCAATTTCCATAAAACTTCTTTTAATCACTATTAAAAAATAAAAATGAAGTCCATTTAAAAACTGATAAACAGAAACAGAAAACATCTTTTCTCAAAACAGAAATGTCAGAAGGTTTTTTTGTTGGTCCTCTTACCATTTCTGTTGGCAATGTACCTTCTTCAAAAGTGTATTAACGGGAATGATGAAAAGTACATAAGAAACAAACAGACTTTTAATACCAGAACTCTGTGCCCTTGAAAAATTATGTTTGTCTACATAAAGATTTCATGTAACCCAAGAATTTCTACTTTAGCAGCCCAATGAACAGACATACTACAAGAAGGCAGAGAAAACTGTATCCTCTAATATTCTGAATGCTGTCTCTGTGAAGCTGAATGATTTCAGATTCTGTTAAGATAGGCACTCATTAGAACAAGTGCAGTAAGTTCATCATCATAGTTTTAATTCTGAGAGATGTTCTTTCTGTATTTGCTCTAAAAAGGGTCCTAGTTTAATTAAGAGCTCTTGAATCTCCATCTTATTTAAATGTTACTATCCCTTTGCCTTTCCTCTCAGGTTATAAACATAAATACTACAATTTAAATGACCAATTTGTAGTTTTATAGTTAGGTTGGACTACTCCAAAATGGCTTTGAAATTGGGATATCCAGCTTGATATAATTAGGGCAACCCATATAAAACTGATGAATGCAGATCAAGCCCATACAGATCAGGATTTCCATACAGGTGCAAAAATCTTTATAAACAATTATGCTAAACAAATTTACTGTACAAAAATTTCTATAAGCYCCAGTAGTTACTGCTAATCTCCATTATACAGAGAGTGAAAAACTAGATGTCCCTAGATGTCTGAATAGATAGGCAAGTTTTTTATAYAAATGATGTGTCAGACACAAGATCTTCCCTCTCGTCAGCTGCACTGGGCTACATAGTTGTGTGGATGTGAATATAACCAACAAAATCTCCTAACAGCTGTGATAAATCCAACCTAACCTGACCAGTGTTAGATAGCTTACACTTGCAGTAATAGAGGGTATCATA
>NW_028186912.1:1451145-1527727 GCF_003343005.1 Rhea americana
AGAAAACTTGCAATATAAAAAAGGACAGAACAAAGAATGTAATAAAAACAGGGCCTACTGGACAAATTAATCATCTCTTTGAGAACAAAAGAATCCCATCTTTCCTGAACTTTAATTTTGTCTCTTTCTGAATACTACCCTTCCTCATCCACATTTTATTCAGAGCAGTGATGGGTTTGTAAAGTTCAAGATCTTACAACTAATTTGGTGTGCAAGGGCAATGGCAAGATCATCTGTTCAGGGGCAGCAGAGATTTAACATCAGAATATGCAACAAGAAAACATGGCTGCCCCAAAAGTCATGCTGTGATTATTTCATCTATGATAAAATTAATGAGAAACACTGTTGGTACTAAGAACATCTACAGACCTTTTGCTGTATTCTGCATATTCCTTTTCGGGCTTTTTGTTCCAGCTTTTATCTCTTCTAGTCTCCTGCTTTTATTTTGTCTCACTTTCAGTTAGTGCATGTGTTGTTGGTCCAAGAATATAAATTAAAATGCTAATGGCACCAGAAGTCTGACAGTATAAGCAGAGGCCAAAAGACAGTCTGCTTCAAATTTAAATGAAAAAATGAATAACTAAATACAGGCAATGATAAAGTCTGCCTGGAGATCTAGGCTTGAGAAAACAGAATGTACACAATAATGACTGCATATTCATTTACCAACATGACCGGATATTGCTATTAATTTGTTTTCACTGTGAGAATATCTATGCTTTTTCTGTTTGTTTCTGGTCTCCTTTTCAGCCATGGGAACAACACTGTTTATTTATGCCTACTTATACATTGGTTTGTCTCTGCAGACACCTACTTGCCTGCATGTTCATGGATTTTGTAAGTGCTGTTGTACAGCCATTCTTYTCTTCTTTTCTCGCTTTTGAATACAGTAGTGTGGTTAACACATTGACYATTAAAAAAAGAAAAAAATAGTCATTAGAAACATGCTTGCAGTGGTGATATTGCTTAGGAAATATCAATTTCTTCAGTGTTAATGTAGTTTTTGTAGAGCGAAATCCTTGCCTTCTCAGATCAGTGGCAGATTTACATCTGATTTTGATTGCACTCATGTTTTATCCACAGAAAAGATCTCTTAAGTTCCCKGTCTAAAGACTCAGAATCCCAAACATGTCTTCCTATGATATTGTCAACGACTGCAAATATATTTATACCATATACTATAACATGTAYGCATACATGCACACACAGTGCACATGTACACATAGTGCATGTATACATAAYATGTCTGTATGCATACCTATATATACGTATATGCACTATAAGAGCACATACCATATATACTAAATATACATCATAGTGAAGTGCATTTTTTACTTCAGTCACCTCTTACTAACTAGCACTTTTCAAAATTCGTATTTCTTATACCGGACAAGAGAACCAGAATAGGCTTATTGGAGATACTGGAAGTTTTAAGAYATTCAGTCTACAGCTATTTGAAACACATTAACTGCAAAAGTTGGTTTTTGAGGGTTAGGAAACAATTTTTATAATAGATATATTACAATAATTAATACTAACGTAGTGGTAATTGCATTTTATTTCACTATAGTCTTTTATACTTGAGGCAAATTTGCATCTTTTCTGGCTTCCTGTTTAGAAGGTTATTGCGTACAAAGGATTTAATATAGAAATGTCAAACCTGTATCATTCTTTTTCAGTGAATAGTTGAACAGTCACATGAAACTGTGCAACAAAATTGATTATTCTTGTTTTCTCTTTATRATCATAAAGGTAATCTTCCAGCACAGCAGTGGCTGCAAAATTCTGCTCTATCTTGTATCCTTAGCAACGCAACCTATTTCCTTTATTCAGAGAGTTCAGTGTAATATAAAAGTGTCACATCCTTTCTGAAGGGGTATGTATCAACAATTTGTACCACTTAGTATGCAAATACAGTGAGGAGTTCATCAGCTCAACAGAAACATGTAATTTAGGAGGCCAACTGGTGTTACAACTCTAGCCCATCTTCTTTAGAGCTATGCTTCAATTAAAGTGAAATTCATAGTAAAACTGATCTCCTGGTTTTGTCTCTGTTACAGACTGCTCCATTACAGACTACAGTTTATGCTCATAGGTAAAATGCCAAACATATTAAAAAATCCCCACTGCTTCTGTTTAGGATCATGACATTTTGAAAGTTATAGGGACCAATAATTTATTGAACTCAGAGTCAGTCATAATATCACGAACAAGCCAGTGCTAACATCAACATTCAGTGAAAGAAGGTGATTATTAGCTCACTCATATTGATTTCATAAGAACATGAAGAATGCAAAGGAGGAATAGCAAAGCAATAGCACTGATTTTAAAAAACCCTAAAAATGTTAGGTTTTTATTGCTTTGTAATCCACAAAGATGTCATTTCAGTGAGGAAATATATCATTTAATCCTATGCGAAGAACAAGTCATTTACTGTTAATTTTATCTATGATAAAATCTGACTGCTATTCTTTGAAAAGTTATAAAACAAAGTATGGAACCTTTCATGGATTTGATATGSGTGATATTACTGTCACATGAAATCAAAATGAAAACCCATATATGTCTTTAAGTGTAAGAGGTGAAAATGCAAAGTTTTATCTTTTTGATATTGTCAGTTCTTGGTAAATTTTACAACCTTTTACATAAATAATATTTRGAAAAAAATAATTGCACAGCTAATTGCACTCCATTTTTCAGCTCATAAAAGTAAGCCTGGTGAAATGTATCTTCTTTCAGTAATGACCTGCTTCTTGGTATATTTATGCTATTCTGTTTTTTTCCGTACCTGACACCTATTGATCAGGGCAAACAATGGTACATTTCAGATGTGCCCCTGAAAGCAAAATAATCTCTGAGTACCAGACAGGACTGCTGTTTGGAGATATGTCCTTTGGAGAGATCAGAGAGAGATCCTCTAAGATTCTCTTACTTTTCTTCCAACCCAATTAAGGTTCCATCTGTCTGACCTGTCTGTGTAGTAATACAGATAAACCCGCTCACTGGAGTCAGTCATAACTGCTCTGAAGTGGCTGGACAGTAACAGAGGGTATCTCCCCATTGCAGAGCTTGTATTATGTCCACATTTATTCCATTTCTGACAACAAACACCGCATAGAACTGATATATTTCAGATTATAAAACATCTCCCAGCCTTCTTTTTTTAAACAAGCAGATAGCTCTGATCATTCTTATTAGCAAGCTCTGCCAACTGACTTTATATCTCTATCCAGTGATGTATGCTTATGAGCCTGAATATGCTGTCAGGGCAGAAGGACAAACCACACTTGAGCTCTGTATTTTTAGATATACCCTGTGGATGACCAGGATGTCCATAGAAAAAGAGAAGTAAAAAAAAAAAAAAAAATTCTATGCTGGATCGTATTTACCCCTTCAAAACTTCTCCTGACTGCTTCTACAATCTCCTTCYCTCCAAATAAATCCATCTACGGTTAGGTGAAGCAGACAGTCCTAACATAGCGTGCTTTCTGTCTGTGTGACAAAGGCAACCTGTCAGACTGACTGACAACCACAGCAGTTGTCTGGCTTGCTCGTTCACGACACCCCTTCCATTCCTAGCAAGGTGTTAGGGTTGACGATCCTCTTCAGTACCAGCTATTGTCTGGAGAAGAGTGAACCAGTCTACCCRTGACGAATCGGATGGGTAGTTTCTTCTTACTGTTATCAGGTCAGTGTTGGCTGAAATCCTCTGAAGTATACACAATACTTATAAAGTCAATACTGATACTTCAGTATAAATGTGACAGTATAAATTAAGTGAGATCCTTCATGAAAACATTTGCCCTTGAAAGATTGCTTCTGATCATCTGATACTTCAAAACATACTCAGGTTTAATAGAAAGCCATCAAAACTTTCCTGTACTGTATAACAAACCACTTAAAGCATAGTTTTTAAATACACAGTTTTAAGTAAATGAAAATTCACATCAGATAAGAAATTAGGAATAAAGGAAAAAGGCCAGACAGTAATCAAGTGAAGATGATATAACAGGACTTTTCTGTGAAATAGTATTAAAAAAAATAGTATTTCTTTGAATGAGATTACCAAATTCCAGTCAGTCCCCCCCACTGGAAAATACTCAAATGAACAGCACATGGGAAAATATTTCATGAGCTAAGTCTCTCTAACAGGCAAACAATTCTGTCATTGTATGGTCTTTAGTAAGTGAAAGAACATACACCTTAATTATCTCAACAGAGTTATATTATTAAATAAGCCAACTTAGATGCATACTTGATGAAGCAGTAATGACATAATATATACAGAAAAGTTTCTACAAAAGCAGTACCAAAAAAAGAATACATTAGTGAAACAGTCAGGCAGCTTCACAAGAAGCCTTCAAAACTCTATTTAAAAAGTTGTTCATTATATTCAAATGAAGTAGACTGAGCAGTCAACCTCTTCCTCTTTTCTAGATACAACTGGAAAATGTGTGGGATTGKGTATAGCTGGGAAAGATGAGAGAAAGAGATAGGCATTAAAATTGATAGCAGTTAAAAGACATAGATATCTCTTCTCAATGCTCTTCTTCACAGCAGATGAAATGCATCTCATCTTCTGAGACAGATGATACATCACATCATCAGAAAAAAATCAATGCTTTATGCTTTTAGAAACTTTATTCTATTTTTCTCCATTGAAATGCTTTTTGACAAAATGAACAGACAAGGTATTGTAGATAATGCAGGCACAGTGGTTTTCCATGTAATTACATTCAGGAGTGTATACTTACAAATATCTATTGGAGATTAAGTTTAAGGAAGTACCATTTCTGACACAATATTCTTTATGGCTGCGATTGCCACAGTCTAAACCGAGGATRTGAGAGAAAAGCAGACTCTAGAGGTTTGCTTCATCACACCACAACAGCTCTTGCCAACTTACACTTTTAGGCTACACGGGACAGTGGTAGACTATCATAGTGAGATAACTACAAGGGGAGTGTGTAACTCTTGTCCATTAAAACTTGATCAAAAGGTTAAAACAGTGATAATTCTTCCATACAGTTTATATGTTGCAATTTTAAGATACTATTTCATCATATAATGATGTTTAGCTGCAAACACAGGAGTACTTTGTCAACCACTCAAACACAGCAAGAATTATGCATGGCATTCATTCAGAAATGCATAATTTTATCTGTTGAATGAGAATTTAACAGACTTCTGAAAATTCCAAAAATAAACGGATAAGAATTAAAAGAATATGYTAAACAGTCCAACAGATGAATGTGCGAAATTCAAAGAACTCTATACATGAACAAGTTGAAACTGAAGTGAAGGCTTTTCTTGAATGAAGAAGTATCTGATTTAGACGCAAACACTGTCTAGAGAGAATGTTCATACTGTGCAGATACCAAATTTGGCATAGCAAATTCTAAATTGTAACTACCTGAGACTAGCACTTTACAAATCTTGGGAAGTTTAATACCCATGGTAATCTCCTGTGAAATCAATGATTTTTTCATCTGATTTTCCCATTGAAAAATAAAGCTGATAATTCAATTTTATTGAAAAAAGTGCCACAGACATCACTTGGGTCTTCTTCAGAGTCTTCTGAAAAGGTAAGAACACAGGACAAATAACTTTCAGTTTGGTGACTCAAAAATAATYTTCTATAACTAAAGCCTAAATCAAAAGAATGATTTCTTTTTTCAACCTTCTTATTATTTGCCAAAAGACGTGATTTACTCTTTTATCAAAATTTTACTGTACAAAGTATTGTTGGGATCAGGGCAACAGTTAAAAACATTCCTGCTTCAAGTACTCCCTTGTGAATTCTTTCTGCTGTCAGAGAGCTATGAGGGATGCATAGGACATCAAATTCAGAACCTGAGTTTTCACTTCCAGATTTTGTTTAAAAAGACATCTGCTTTTGCTTTCATAGTATGTGGCACTGCCCTTGAGGATATATATTGACATGCCATTGAGGATGTACAATGGCAYGCCATTCAAAAACACCATTTCTGTTTCCCTGAAAATTTTAAGATCAGCAGAGCCAATAAAGACGGAAAGACACAGTTATGCCTGATGACTAAGAAATTCCTTAAACCAAAGACTGACAAGTGAAATGGATTTAATCTCTCAATAAAAACTGACAGATTATGGTCATGACTGAAAAATCTCACAAATCAAGTAGCAAACCATAATCACCATATGAATGTGTACTTTGACTAAAAGCCTTATTAGCTCTGAATATCATTTTTCCGCAAACAAATGAGAGAGAAAAAAAAATCAAGGCTTTGAAAACAAAGTATGTAGCTTATGATAAGGGTGTGCAAAGGCATAAACTACWGAGAGCTGTAAATCAGAACAATATCAATTCATGCCAGCAGCTAGTATGGAATAAAAAGGTAAAATCTTTAGGAAATCTGATGGAATGTAAGAAAAGTTCTTCCTGTCCTTAAAAATATAAAAKAAAATACTTTTAAGAACAAAAATCTACTCAGCTATATTCATATCCAAAGTATATGTTACATTATAAGGATGTCTGGAAAAAAGAACCGATCTATTCTGGCCTTTTAAAACTTAATGCTGTATCCTAAGCAAGACATTTATCTATTGAAATGCCTATATTTCCTTCTGACATAAAGAAGTAAAAACATTCTTCCTCATTCTCTTCTGAGATTCAATTGTAGTTCCAGCTTTGCAAGATGCATATTTGCCATATAAGTAAAGATCTGCCCTTTTAAAGGAGAATGAGCATCCAGAACTTGGAAGGAGAACCTGAGGTAACTGTGAGAGGAGGGAGGGAAGAATTCTGGATTCTTTACCAGACTGTCAGGATACAGTGTTTATTTTCTTTTGTCAATTGAAAGGTGACCTGCTTGCTTCAGATTTTGAATTAACATCATAGCTTGTGAGAACAGAGTAGAACTCAACGAAGAGTGAACACTGCTCCCACTGCTCTCGAGTGAAAGTTGGTTTGTAAGAACCTAAAATGAACAAAAAGAGTTGTATTTATGACCTCTGTTGATCTGAAAACCATTTCCTTAAGACATGAAGATCTAGATTCAGCAAATTGTGTTCTTAACACTAATCTTTCTACTAACCTTCAAAAAAGGGTGGATTCATCTGACCTAACATTTGTATCTACATTTACATTTATACTAGTTGTATAAGTTTTCTCTGCAGCCACCAGAAGGTGATTCTTCCTATTTATTTTAGATACTTAATCCAGTATGTTTTGTTTTCCATCCTGSAGTCATCTCCTTTTCTCCATTAACCGTAGAGGAACCCAGGCAACTAGTTTAGCCTAGCTAAAATTAGGTGAGCCCATTACCATCCTGTATGTATTGGTTAATCAGGAGCCATTCAAGC
The DNA here is from genome assembly GCF_003343005.1 of Rhea americana. Taxonomy (NCBI): domain Eukaryota; kingdom Metazoa; phylum Chordata; class Aves; order Rheiformes; family Rheidae; genus Rhea; species Rhea americana. The sequence continues at coordinate 1,458,487 of NW_028186912.1, forward strand.
ATGTGATCCCACAACTAATAAAAAAGTTGGTCATTATTTTATCTACGGCACATTTTGTTAAAGCCCGAGCAGAATTGTGGTAGTCTAAAAACTGACAGAAAAAGGTAACATTGTAAAGAATTCACTGGTAAGTTTTGAATTTTCTTGCACTTGCAATTCCTGACAAACGATGCAATTGTTTTGTGTACTGGACCTTCATATTTCTAGGGGGCATCTGTTCATTGCAGCTAACAGCCATTTTATGTTCAGCCTAGATGCAGCTCACCACAAATCTCCTGATTCCTCACTTTCTAATATTCTAAAATATGACAAAAATGAATACTTTGAAAGTATGAGTTTGGTACACATTAAAAAAAGTATCATATTCTTATGAAATATGTAAAAAGAAAAATTAAATGAAGAACGATATGTAATTATTTCAAAATGAAAGTAAGATATGTAAAAGCTATTTTCTCTGGTAATGAACCATAATCATATACCAGTAATAACAGCTGTATGATAATTCTTCAATTTTAAGTAACAAGAACCTTCTCTCYAGTTTCTTTCCTCTAAACCTGATTTTTACTATGACAAGTAAATCATAAATAATAGATCTGAAATGAATCTTCTAGATACTCCCTTTCTTATTGTTTGGGTTTTGTAATTCCTATGTGGGATTTCATATATAAGCCACAGAAAAAATTCTGAAACAACAATCTAAAAAAGCCTCTGTAAGCAATTACTGCTAGATTTGCTATGACTTCCAGCCAGTAAATGCAGGATTGTAAACTGAAAATGACAATGTAGTATGAATCCCAGGAGATAAGCCTTCAAACAGTGATGAATGATTCTTGGAACTTCCTGAACTGAGAGGGAAAAAATGTATCACAAACAAACTGCATTGCATTTTAGGCTTTTTCATTTCTCTCACTTCTCTGTAGAAGAACCGTGAAATATTTCATTTTAATAAATATYCAAAGATGCACAATAAATATATGCCTTGATCAGAAATCAGACAAAAATTCTAAGCTATAGGTTAAATGGAACACACAACCTAATTGATTATACAAGAGGAAAAATGAACAAAAAGTTTCATTGACTTATGTAAAATAAAATGTAAGGATAAACAWAGCAATTTTAAAGAGTTATTCCTGTTGCCAAACCACAGAAGAGATAAACATATCAGATAGTAATGCCAGATATCAGTTAATTCACAACTTAGAACTATATTTGCAATTTAATTAAACCAATTTTGCTGTTTATATGCATGCCATATAAAAGTGTTTTAACTAAAATACTTTATAAATGTCCTTCTATAAACTTATCCTCTTTTCACAGACAAAAAGGAGTTGGTGAATATGCTATCATTTTTCTATAGTCTCCTTGGGATGAAAATGATATTGATGAGTTCAAAATATACAATGATACTACATTTATAGAGAAGGACAAAAAGGGCCTGTTATCCTTTATCAGCTAGCAGAAAATGTAAATTCCAAACTTCAGGCTTTTTAATTCAAAGTTTAAGATCTTAGTGACTTGTCACCCTTAAGTCTCACACTAATTTACTGAAACACATTTACTGAGCCCAAAGGGGGTTCTGATCTGAATCTATTCTTTGAAGAACTGGCCATTRCCTACTCAAAATTTAAGATGTAAACACTCAAAGGAATTCTGCACAAATTAACATTCTGAACAACCACAAAAGGGAGCTGAGAGAGCAGATGAGTGTGCATGTTCACCCCTACCTTCTAAGACTGCATTGGTAACTGGCCACATATGACATATGTAATTATTGGTTATCATTTACATATTTTTATTTAACAAATTGAAAACTGTACAGCCATGCACAAGAGGTAGATAGTACCTCTTTCTAAACTTTTGAATTATGCTTTTGAGAACATGTATCTTCTTTTTCACTTGGTTTTTAGGGCCCAACACTCAAAAGTCTCTAGTTCTGATGTGCCACAGGACTAACATCCAGAATGTGTAAGTTGTCTGTGCTTTAAATATCGATCCTGTGAAGACAAATGCAACTAACTGAGTTTATGCACAACAAACCTACCTGTGTATAAACCTAGGTATGTTCATAAAAGCTTGCAAGTTCAGGGCCTTAGACCTGAACTTAGCAATAACTAAGCTTACAATGCATATATAGCTTGCAATGTATATAAACTACTCAAAGATTCCTCATACATATACACACACTTTTTATTACTCCATTTAGAACTGATTCGTAAATAAGTGGTTTGGCAGAAATACCAGCCTTTAGCTCTAACGAGTGAGGCAAGCAATTACTCCAACAATTCGTTGCTCCCTGTTAATCTCTTCTAGTAAAGCAGCACATTTTACGACGCAACTCACCATAATCTACTGACTTCATCCAAAGGGAAATTCTTATGTAGCTAACCTTGCTAAAAAAAAATGCGGGCACAAAACCCTAGATACTAAAAAAAAAAAAAAGAGTATGATCCAAGTATATGAAAATCAGGCATCACTCCTTTCTCAGGTTTAGATGAAGACACTCAGGCTACACAACATACAGAATACGAGGCCAGAAATTGATTTTCTGAGACAGAGCAATCCCCTTTCTATCTCCATTCCCTTCCAAGTGCTTTGCATTGTAACACAGCCCTTTTTCAAATGTTTTAACAGTGGCTGCTGGCAGCACTTCCTCTCCCACCCATATTATAGCTTCATCTACTCTTGAAGACCATCATTTGGCAAGAAGCTGTGGGATCGCATTGATATTCAAATTTGGTCTAACCATCTGAGGAGTAGCAGGATGGTGATGGGCACACATCTAAAAGTCTGATATTTACATATAGATATATCACTCATCCAAATGAGCTGAATGGGAAAAGTCATCTTTCTTCATTGATCATCCCTGACAACATGGAAAGAAGAGATGGAAGGTAAAGACAGTAACTTCTCACAACTAACCTCTTGTCCTATCTGAGAAAGGAGTAAGAAAGGATGCTCTGCTGCAGAGGAAATGAGAAACATATGAATGGGCAGAAAAAGARAGCGAAGAATTCTCAGCATTGTCTAACCAAAGAAAGGAATTTGCAGCTTACAAAAATGCAGGCTTTGCAAATCTTAATTGAAAAGCTATCTGCCTTTAAGAGCACCAAGAACTACAATCCATGCCAAAGGAGCTTTTTCCAGTTGTTTTTTTTGCTTATGTCTTCACATCAGGTAAAATAATCTTGGTACTCAGATCCATTTATCTCTAAAGAGAAAATCAATTCTGAAGAACAAATAATGGCTTCTTTTTTCTTACATCTCATCTCACTGAAGTAACAAAAACATTTTCACCATCTGCAAATATTTAACAGGATATATGTGTGTACCTGTATGTTTCTGATTTAAAAAATGTAATGCTGGTATTCTCTAAAAAAAGCTAAATTAATTCCATACAAATAATTTTCATCAGGTCCACACCAACACCTAGCATTTGCTTTGGTTATTGTAACTTCACCTTGCATTTCATCAAAACCAAAAACAATTCTAATGCACAACCTAAGTATGCTGACTTAAGAAAATAAAATGTTGTTTTTATAAACAACAAAGACACTCTAACTTCTCTAGGTAATAGAGTCACTCCTGTTTATCAACTTATCTTCAATCAAAATTGATTTATATCAAAGTTCTTAGGCTAATATATCTCCCAGCTGTATTCCTGAAAAACTGAAATGCTTTAATTGAGCTAAACATTTGTAACTAGCTTGTTTGATGGCTCTGGCCTCAGTATTTGTATCAGGGATTCTGTGTTCCCAGAAGACTGGGATCTACTTGTTTCTATCAGCTTGCAAAAAAGAACTAAGATGAAAGCACAGTTAAGCTTTTCCCTGACAAAAGAATCAGCTAAACCAGCTAACAAAGTGAACAGGTCAGCAACATCCAAAGCACTCAGGATTTCTTCTTAGCTTCTGAGTTCAAATGTTTGCCTTTGTCACAGCACCACCAGGTACCAGGGGAGGCCCAAGAGCACACAGCTCCGCTTCTCTGCGGACACTGCTTTCTGCAGAAGGTAAGCCTGTGGGTGTGTGCCGGAAGGGATGCACAACACTCCTCAGAGCGTCAGGACTCAAGGGCTTGCCACAAAACAGTTAGGCAAAAGGAGTCTAAGATTTTATTTTCCTTTCCTTTACTCAAAGGCCCTAATATTTTATTTTTCTTTTCAAGTCTAATAATTTATTCCAAAAAGCCAATGTACTGTAAAAGCAGAACCTGAGAAACAGCTCAGAGATCACAAGGTTGCAGCATCATACAGTTGTTCTGACCTCACTGTACTACTCACTCATCCCCATCTCTCTTCTTCCCTCTGTGTCATGAAATGACAATAGTGAGTATGTGGGTGGAAGGAATTACATGAAGTCGACAATTTGCTACTGTTCTTAGAGCCACACATAACTAAGTAATTGTAGCAGTAGTACTTTTCTTTTAGTTACAGAGTTGCCCACAGCAAATTGAAGCCTCTTGCTACTCCTGCACAAGAACATACTTCAGACACAAAAAGGAACACTAATACCTGTAAGTGGCTCAGACTAAAAGAGAAGTAACATAAAGAAGCGAGTATCTGAAAACCACACTTGCCCTTCTCATTTTTAGTAGTTAGATTAGAAAAAAAATACTTTGTGGAATTCAATTTATACTCATAGAGAGGCTAAAGGCATTTATATGACACCTGGGGCACCCATGTCCAAAATATACACCCCAAAAATTACCATCTAAACGTGGAGGCATGTGAGTTTTCTCAGTAAAGTTGTCCAGCTGCTACCGGACAACTATACAATCTAATGGCTGAGAGCGCTCAGTTTTTCTCATGTTAAGCACAAGCAAGAGTTACATAGTAGGAATTCCCCACCTATCTTGCCTCTGGGTCTCAAATTTCACAAGTAGCACTTAGAAAATTACTAACTGCCCCACAAAACAGAGCCAAAAAGAAATGCTGTTTCTCATCCTCTACATCAAATACACATAGCACTCACTCAGAAGCTGGAAGGGAGGTCTTGAAATTCCTTCTGGCTGAATGTAAACTGTTCAACAAACAGGTCACCCGAACAAACAGCTGAAACGTAGGTCCGTACCTTAGCATGACAATATTTTAGTATTTTCAAATATTTTAAATAATATATTTTAAAAATTTATATAGTATTTATTTTGTTTCATTCACAAATGCCGTGTATAGACATCTGACATTCCCCAAGCAATGCATTTAACTTGCGGGGCTGAATTCCAGGTCAAAAAAAGGCATTAAAGAATTAGTTTCTTCAACCTGAAATCTTCCTTATAAGTTTAYCTATTGTCTTTTTTACATGAATTAACATAACCTCAAAACACATATACAGATATTTCCTACCTTAAACATATGAAAAGCAGGGTCACTTGGCAACTCAATTTATAATGCTGACAAACAGCAAACGGAAGTGGGATTTCCTCCCACGTTTGTCTGCCATACGACACAGGTCAATTGTCTAAAAAAAATATTTCAGTGGAAATCAAAGCCATCCAGTAACTCACATGCTGTAGTCCTTAAAACCTGAAATATCTGAGATTGTATATCCTAAGACCTGGTCTATCTAGAAAAAAAGTGAAGCTGAAGTTAATATTCAAGGCTCTGTAAAGGAGATTTCTTACCAGCAGATCATCACACAGCGCCACCTTTCAGTAGTACAATAGTGTGTAGCAGAACAAACAACAGATGGATTTTGAGTACCACTTAAAGTTTTCAGTGGTGTAGCATCAGCACCAAAACAGAACAGCATGCTAGCAGAAGATGGCAAAGGTGCCCAAACCATACTTGAACGTTTGATTGTAAGATGSGGGTGCCAGACAAACTGATGAAGCCTGAAATTCTTCTGCTTGTACTGTAACTGCCTAATCTCCAAAGTCGGCACTGCCTCAGTCTCTTAAGTATAGATTAGAGATCAGGAAAGAAAAAGTGGATGCAGCTTTTTGTGCAATTCTGTCAACACCATTTAACATTTTTTTTGCRGAAAAAAACGTTTTTGAAACAAAGTACGTGCAACTCTTACGGAGTAAATAYGACATACAGCAAAACTTGATCTTCTTACATAGTTTGGCTCCAGATGCTAGAAGCCATGACAACCTCAYCAACCAGCAAAATCCACTGTGTGGTCTCTGGATTACAGCACTCTATTTCCTCATTTTGCTTACTGACCTCTTCATTCATTCTTGTCAGCAGCATTTCAATATATAGTGCACACATGATTTAGAATAGAAAATCAATTCCAAGAATCAAGTTCCCCTTTTCACATAGTTGATGAAATGTTTTGTATTCAAACACATTTGTAAAGAGATCAGGAAAATACCAGTCTTAAACAGGAAAGAAAAARAGATGAGTTTCAAAGAGGCCTTGCACTTAGTGGATATATTTAATTACAAAAATGAGAGAAAGAGCCTGAATTTAAAACGTTAATTCTACTTCCCTGATAAATTATGCAATTACACACAAATAAGTATATGCAATGACCCTGCTGACAGCTGGTGCTTGCCAGTGCATATTGGAGGTTAACACAGTAAGCCTGTAGTAAAAATAAGTCTTTGTTTTCAATATTACAGTTCAGTTTTTGCACCTCACATGGCCATATATTACACATCTTTAGAACTAGTACCTTGCAACTCTTCTGTATCCTACTTTAAAACTTCAAGGATGCTTAATATCTATAGCACTAACGAAAGGCAAGGAATATGGAGAAAACACACAAGGGGGAGTGCCCCGGTGCTTGTGAGTGACATTCTTCCATAGTTTCCTTCATCACTACTTTCACCTTTGTCCTGTCTCTTACAGAAAATGATTTTTTAATCTACTACTACAAAGAGAAAAAGATCTTTCTGTTCATACAGTAAGTAAAATACAAAATACAAAACCAGCAAAAGCAAAAGATGAGTACATCATTCTACTTCAGAAGAATGTCATTTGTAATGACATTACAAATTTGTCATTAGTCAGCTGCAAATAGGTTGAAGTATCAACAGCAATTGCCCGTTTCTTTTTTTTTCTATATCTTATCACTCACAAAAGAATGCTTCTAATTATCTTTAGCAAAGCAAGAAATCTTTCTCACTAATATTATAGATGTAAGTATTTTTAAAAGTAAATAAACCAATACAGAATCYCAGAATCAGAATAATTAAGGTTCAACAGGACCTTTAGTGGACATCTGTTGCAACCCTTCACACAAAGCAGAGTTAACTTAAAAATTATAATCAACTTCAGAGTTAGATCATGTTGCTCAAGATCAYATCCAGTCATGATTTCAGTATCTCTAAAAGTGGAGATTCCATAGCCTCTGTAGGCAATTTGTTCCAAGGTTTGACCACCCTCATTGAAAAATTATGGCCTAATATGTAATCCAAATTTCCCTCGTTGCAAGTTCAGATGTGTATCATCTGCCTCATGGGCCTGAGTTAACCCRATTTGCTCAACTGGTCTCTAAATCCATCTACCAGTTCTTTCCGAGACTAACAGATCTAGTAGAGCACGTTCCCTAGTCAGCTTGCTCATCAGCTATGTCAAGAAACTGTCTTCAGCACACTCAGAAATCTCCCAGAATGCTTGTGTCCAGGCAGCTCTCAAGAGGTATTGCAGTGGCCAAAGTTCTTCACTAGAACCAGAGCCCACAGAGCTGTGGGCCTTCTTTTAAGAAGAAGGCTCTTTGTCTAGAGAAAGCTTCACCTACTTCTTCTTGATCAGGTGGTCCATAGCAGACACCCACTACGAAGTCATTCTTGTAGGTCTCTCCTTCTCTCCTTCGATGCTTACTCATAAGCTCTCAAATTTGAGCTGCTCTGCACATCTGAGTCACTCATTTGTAYAAACTGCAAACTCTTCTCCTTGTTTTCCTGACCTGTCCTCCCTAAAGAAGCTATATCCATCCATCACAGCATGCTACTCAAGCAAGCTACCTCACCATGTCTCTGCAATCCTGACGCGACCATAGGCCTGCAGCTGCACATGGACTTCTGTGTGTTTCCCATGCTGCACGCATTTATGTGCAGGCATTTCAGATGGCCTCACAGTCATGCGGCTTTCTCAGCAAAAGGATCATACTCTCCTCCTTCAGCTGACCCTCATGCACTTCCTCAGTGCATCTGATACCTCCCTCCACTTCTCTTGGAGCCCGATATTAACAAGCTGCACCCAACTGGGGACGCTATGGGAGCCCCTAAATTATGCCTACTGGCTTGTGAACATTTCACTTTTCTTTTGCCTCTTTTCAACTCTGTCTGTTCCACTATGATTTAACCACTACCTCATGATGAATTACATCTTTTTTTTTTAGTTTTCCTCATCTRTCAAAATATTAGTCTTTACTCAGTTCTATACTGAGAAAAGTTAAAAATGTTTCCACCCCAAATTATCAACACAAATTTTATTTAAGAAACGATCACAGATTGTTTGTCTGTACRTTAAGACTGATTAAATTAATTAGCTTGTCCCCCATTTAATACTCTTTTCCATATTTGTAAATATCACTGTTCCCCCTCAGTTTCCTTTTCATCAAATTAAGGAACACCAGTGCATGCACACTTTTCTTGTAGGTCTTATTTGCTAAGCCTCTTATGTTTATTGCTCTTTTTAAATTTACAACAGAATTTTACACTTAATATTCAGAGAATTCTAAGTATTTATTTTACATTGYGCATTGCTATTCTCAAATTAAATCCAAACTCATATGCATGAATAGATTAGCATATGGAATGCATGTGCATAAAGAAGAGTCATCAGGATCTTCATATGCAAGACAGGAAATAATCCATTCTATTTACTACTAGTATGCTGCACATGCTAGCAGTATGAAAGCTGCACACGTATCTGAAGAAAGATACGGTTCCTTTAGAAAAAAGCTCAAGTGATCCTGGATGATCAGAGGCTTAGGAAAGGTGACATATGAAATAAGACTGAACGAACTGGATTTATTTAGTCTAGAGAAGATTGATGGGATAAGGAGAACAATCTTAAAATATGCACAAGTTTTCCATAAAACATAACAAATGTTCTCCATGCCTCTATGAAACAGACAAGAAATAATGGACTAAATACAGTAAGTGAGATTAGTTTAAACATTAGCAAAAGGTTCTCAGAGGTAAGGCAGTGAAGTAATGGGAGACATTGCCTAAGAAGACTGTGAACTCTCTATCACTGCAGGATTTTTAATAAATTAGTTAGACAAACATCTATCAGGAATTATTTAAGAAAAAATTATCTGGCTTTGGATCAAGGAGATGCCAAAAATGATCGCCTGACATCCTTTCCAGTCCAACTTAGCAAGATTGGATATTTCTCTTACAACTTTCAGAAAACAAAGGGCAGGCCAAGCCAATAAATAGCAAGATAAGGAAGTTCCATTTAAACATAAAAAAAMCTCTTTTTTACTTTGAGGGTGGGCAATCACTGGTACAGGTTGCCCAGGTAGGTTATGCAGTCTCCATCCTTGGAAATATTCAAAACCTAACTGGACACAGTCCTGGGCAACCTACCCTAGCTGACCCTGTTTGAGCAGGGGGGTTAGACTACATGATCTCCAGCGGTGCCTGCAATGTCATCCATTGTGTGTATGAGAGGCAATCAAATATATTTAAACCAATGATCTCCATCTGTCCCTCAGGCTGTTACCAAGGCCTTGGTCCAGCTTCTTTTAAGTTAGCGGTCTTATAATTCATTTATTCTGCCTTTTGTTCAAACTCAAGCTGTCTTGTTTCTTAGATAAACAGCATCAAGAGGTGGCTTGGACAATAGCCTGAAGTGCCAATAACTGCAGTCACACAAATCAGTTCAAAGGGAAGCAGCTCAGGCATCTTGGTATTCAATCATGAATTTGAGCAAAGAATGTCTATTTAAAGAAGTAGAAAAATGTTCATGTAAACTGCTAACAACAGCTGTATTAAAGAAGAGTCCTCTCAAGACAATCATGTATTGTAAAAAAACCAACATCGCCTTCCAGTGGAACAGTACGTGTTTCCATCCTATACCACAGAGATTCTTGTGATCGGTGCATTCYTCATCATGATTCTTTTAAATAAACAGTTACTGAAATTGGAACATAGGCCATCATTACCATGGAATAACTGCTCTATTTAAAGTGCAAATTAAATTAAGTGCTTGTCTTCGGACAGTAGTAAATAAAACAACTACATCATTTTGCTAAGTTGCACATAGAAAAATAAAGATTTTAGCAATACACAATTCTTTTAATCTTTTAAAGGCATTAAATATTAACAATCTATGTAGTATTTGGAGGTTCTGAAATACATTTTTTTTAGTGCAAGCATTGTGACTAGTTTATATTATAACATGGGATTTTATGAACAGGAAAATATTTAAACACAAGCTAAGCCTCACTTTCCTTTAAAATATCATTTTGTGTGATCTGATTAATGCTGATATATCTAGAGAAGACAAGAACCAACGACTAAAGCTGCAAACTAGATAAGACTAAATAAACAGACCTGACATTTTAACTGAATACTTAACTGTTTGAGCATCTTCCAAAAACTAGGATGAGTTTTCTGTCCTTGGAAGGCTGAGGTTGTTTTTCTAAAAGATATACTCAAGTTAAAGGAAGACTCACAGCCTACAGAATGGAGACAGTTAAACAAGATGATTACAAAGATCCCCTCTAGCTTCATAATCAACAAATATGCTAAGGTCCCATGGCTCTTATTGAAAGCTGAGAAAATTTAATATCTTGCCAAGTTCAGCCCTAACTGGTTTGTCAGCAAAATGCTTATTTGTTGCCTTTCACTTTTTCCCTTAGCCTCTAGAAACAGTTAATTTTGTAATTATTAGTGTAATACACATTTTATTAGGGTATCTCAAAAAATTTGCAATGTAGTTGCTTTCCAAAGCAGCATATTGCCTGAAAGACACCTGTCCAACAGTCATTTTACAGTGCTCAAAATTTTGTATTATATTATTTTGGTTACGGTTACTGAAATTTTCTGTACCTCATAAATTGTATTAATTTTTAATGGAAACCCTGCTCAGAAAGTGGAAGCCATACTCAAAAAAAAATCCACACAAGTAACATTCAGGAGTATATAAATGAAAATAAACAAGTCAGCAAAGCCAGCTGAGAATATGAAATATGAATATGAAATATTTGCAGGCTTTGAAAAGATTTTTAGGGTATTAACAAAACTATTTCTCAGACAGACTATTCTTAGTATTTTCTCTCTGCTCCTAAGTTTATTTCTCAATGTGTCTTTTCATAAGGGTTCTTTCACTCAGACCCATTTACCTGTTTCTTCAATTGCCTTCTGGTATACCTAGCACTTTAAAAATATATCCCTGATACTTCCATTGTCTTTTACAGATACAGAACTTTAGAGATAAAGGAATATTGAAATTTCTGACTTGTCATGTCACACCTTATAAATTTATTCCATTTAATACCAATTTTTTGTCTTAGACACTTTCTAACACATCTAGATGACTATCTACTGTGGTAGTGGATTGCCAGATTTCACTCCCATAAATTAAGGCAGTAATACTAATTTAAGTGAAGATATATCTGGGTTGCAAATTTTTTAATGATTAATTCTTGATTTATATTTAGTCTTCATAATGTCTGCTTGCAACATTTTCTTCTTCTGGGTATCCCTGTTGAATTACATGTTACTACTAACTGTATAAATTGACTCACTTTTTGTGTTCTTTTGTTATCCTTGTGAAAGGACCTGTTGAGGGGTTTTATTGAAGAAATTTTGTTTTCATAACTGATCATTTGTCGCATCTTCATGGTCATGTTGCACTGGGTATCATGGTCATTTTTGCATGTAGGCTGAGCTCAGGAAAAAGCGAAAGCCACTCAGAAAAGCTGAAGTTTGTTAACATGCAATTCCTCTTTCTGCTGGCAAAGTAAACAGCAGTGATAAAGAGGAGAAGTGAGGGAATGCGTTCTAGTCTAACACCCATACCTGTATCAAACCATTCATTTCAGGCTACATTTGCTTTAATTGTGAATATTGAATTTTGTAGAAAATAGCCACAGTGAAGAAGTGTATGGATTTTCAAAGGACACAAGTGGGAATAAAGTATTTTTTTTTTAATAGTGGGAGAAACTCCTTTCTTAYGCTCAAATAACTAATTTGAAAGGATTCTCTTCATATTTTCTCATTAAAAATAATCACTTTTGACGAAGAACAAGCATGAAAAATGACAGATGAAAAAGTAATTTTCGGAAAGTCACAGAACACTGCAAAAGCTCTGAACACATCTATCTATCCTCTGACCCGTAACCACAGAACTCTGAGAACAACGCTATGCTAAAATAAGCCTCGCTCTGCCAAACCATGAGACAAACTTGTACAGTAATGCTGAAACTACTCTTTGTGCAATGCCAGCAGACATAACATTTTGCTTTCGGTGCCCACCCACAGCTACTCAGCAGAAAAGACACATGTGCTACACTCGTACAATTAGCCGGGCAGATAGRTTATTAGTAACCATTCAGTTCTGCCAGCTAAGGAGAATGGCATTAAAAGTACACCTAATAAGGGTGTAAATGTGACTTTCAATTCATTGCATCTGCAGTGAATCTTCATGAGTCCTCTAACACTGGATAGAATCAAAAGTGAAAACTGGTAAATTGCAGATTTCATGGTCTGTAAAGGGCAGGGGACAGTGTCTGGCAATAAACAGATTGCCTCTATGGATGGTGAAGCACAGTGGAAATTAACCCAATCAGAGCAGAAATTCTGAGCGACAACTGACTCTCCTTACTTTCTCACCATTTATGGAAGGACCTAATGTCATTAAAGCAGCTAAGCATTTCAAGAAATACTGACTCAGGAAAAGAGACAGATTTTGGTGTCACATATATGCACAATGTCTTTTTYCAGGCACAAGCCTCTAGAAGTTACTTTGTAGCACGCAAGATAGGAAGACTCTTAAAAGAAATGGTGATACCAAGACTCCACGAGGAGAAACTCAACAGTGATGACAACCCTACAACAAATGGCTTTGGAGAAGCCACTCAAAGATCTTGCTCTTTCTCACTTCCAAATAGAAGAAGGAATTTTCCCTCAAATTTCTGTGATGAGTGGAAATTATTTTCTATCTTTTCTTTTTCTTATTCCACTGCAACACAAGTCTATCCTGCAAAGAGCAAGAGAATCACACGATCACATTCAGACGAGTCCATCATCAAGGTAGATTTAGGTACCAAAATGTCACAGAGCAGTGAAATTGCTCTACTGACATCTACTAATGACATCTAATCTACTGACATTTGCCATCTATTCAGAACTGTAGATGATAGATCTGTTAAATACCATTGTAGGGAGTCTAATATCTTGTATCAATACAGAAGTCGCAGCACACTTGTATTTTCCCTTGCTTCTTGGCTGTTTTACTTCCTGTGTGGCTACACTGTTACTAGGATTAATTATTTTGTATTATTTATAAATATTCAATTATTTACACTGCTGTTCTTTTTACTGCCTGCAATATGAACATACTCACAGGTAAAATGTTCTCAGTTTTGTTAAACCTTACACTGGCCACTGCTGTTCTCCCACTGCGAAATATGAAAGCTGGAACAGAGAGCAGAAAACTGTATTGTGTAATAAACTTGAACTGATGCTATTGGCTTATAGAAAGTATAACTATGAGAGCAGATCTAAGGCCAAGTTTCTCCAAGATATGTTTGATTACAAAACTATTTCAGAGAATCTCTAGAAGTAAATTCAAAAAATTCAGCAAATTCAGCATACAAATAAAACATCTATTATGTTTCATCTGTTGTCCCTCCTACCCCAAATAAAGAAATAAACAGAAACCAGTGTCATGCTCAAATGCTGGGGACTTCTGTAGTATTTGTTAATAAACCTACTGATAGGATTTTTTTTCTACTGAATATTTTAAAGGAATCAAAATTGTTTTCTTATAAGAAGTAAGTTACTAGAGACAGTAAAACTGTGAAAAAATTAATATGATGCTTCCATGCTTATGCTGTTTAAGGCCTGGTTCATGTTGCTCACCATGCAGCGAAGGCTGGATGAAGTGGTTCTCAGGGCTCTTAAGTCTAAATCCCTTAATGCCAGTTATCCTCCCTCATTTCTTTCTAACCAGATTTGAGCTTCACTGTTATTGAAACTGATCTCGAAAAACATATCCTTGAGTAATTCCTTTCTTGCCTCATGGTTGGAGATTGTCCAGACAAGGACAGACTAAATAAATCCCTGAGCAACCTAATCCAATCTCACAGCTGCCCCRGCTTTGAGCAGGAGGTTGGACTACAGACCTCTTGAGATCCTTTCCAACCTGAATTTTCCTATGATCCTATGCTTGGAAGCAGGACTAGGCACTAGAGTAACAAGAGAGTAATGACAAGCCAGCTAAACATATTGGGTGGAAATAACGTACCTAGAAGTGGAAAGAAAACACATACCAGAGCGGTGTCTTATTGTAACTCTCCAAGACASTCAAATGATTCTCTGATGCTCAGCTGCAGAAACCCCAGGAGCTATTGTAACGCTGCATATAGTAACTTCAGCAGACAGCCATGTCTGAACTTTCTTTTAAATCCACCATTTGTCAGAATACAACTACCAAATACAAAGCATTAAAATGAATAAAGCATGTAATTATATGGGTCCATGAAAAGTAACTGAGACAAGAATACCTGCTATCATAGATTCAAATTTGCTTAAGGGAATTTGCACCACAGAAAGTTTAGAAGCCTGCAATCAAATAATATTTGAATATCATACTACTGCTCATTTCATATTCTTTACTTACAGATAAATACCTGATACCATAACAAAAAAAGAAAGTGAGTTTAGAGTCCTAATGGTTTTCATTCATARCTTCAATGCAAGTGATTACAGGATTCCATTAAGACCTTTCCATTTCCATTCTTCTTCCTTCCCATACAGAAATCACTGTTAAATCACTATATATATGAGGCAGTTGTAAAAGAACAAACCAAAGACACTGCTTTCATTCAAGTATCTTTGCTTATTTAACAGATCAGCAACACAGAACTCCCACAAATATGAGATTAAATTTCACTTCTAAGTCCATTTATAGTCAATTCCGGAGGCAGACTAATACATCCAGACTGAAGAAAAACCAAAAAAGCAAACTTCACAGTAATACGATTCAAAGAAATCATAACTTGACACAGTGAAGCAAGCAGTACAAGTTCCTCCTATATGCAAAGCTGTAAAAAATATGGATGAGAGAAAAAGTAAAGATGATGGTGACATCTAAAGGAAAGACTACAAGAAAATTAGGAGGAATATTTTTTTGCATGTGAATTTATTTGGAGAAGCAGTTCATCTGCAAGCACAAAAGTAAACTTCAATAAAACCTTTGTCATGCATTAAAACAAAACCTGTATGTGCTGAGTATGTTGTAAAAAAAAAAAAAGAAGAAGAAGAAAAAATCCAAGTGACTGTGAAAAAAGTTACAACCGAGGTAAATCTCATTCATTTATATACACTTGGAGTTCAGATTTTATAACAACAGACTTGATAATAGAAACTGTCCTGCAGAAGGTAAAGCAGAAATGAGACCTATCATGATTTCCTATTCAGAGAAAAAGACTTATTTAGTCTGGATGATTATCTCCAGTTAAGGAAAACAACAAAAATGACAAAAGAAGTTATAAAGCCTCCACATAAAGGGAGACTGACTGACTAATAGCTTGGCAACCAGAGACAACAGTAACAGCTGCCTTTCCAGCACAGTAGTAGAGTCCTATACAATTAAACCTAAGTTTACAGAGAAACAAAGCCTGTGTACAATCTGAACTTCCTCCAAATTAAAAGGACTTTGGAAAACAGCCTCTAAATTCTTGGCTCATCCTTGCCAGGGAGAAAAAAGGTTTCCCATTACAAACTACAGGAGAGAGAACAATTGAAAAAACATATACAGGAAAACTGAATCAGCACTTCAAAATATATCTACCAAACAATATGCAACTGAAAAATGCCTAACAAAGAAAGGAATGAATGCATTTACTATTGCAGTCAGCAAGACCTTTCAGCAGAATATGAAAAAGTCTCCCCTATACCTCTCAATAGTCTAATTTTACATGGACTATGTACAGCAACTGTCCCTGAGACAGTTACTTCGAGCATGTATGTGTAAACAGAGAAGTAAAAATATGCATTAACTTCAAAGTGGAGAATTTTAGAAACTGAAAGATGACATAGCCATGGGCCACACATTTGCTAAAGCACCAGTGCAAACTAGCCATTGCTTCAAGTTAAGACAATTATGCCTTGTCAGATCTAGTTATATTCTTTAGTATCTTGCTCTTGCCCTCTCCAAAAGACSTACTTGAGAACAGCATTTTCACAAAGGCAAAACAATGTCAAAGGTAGTGAGGTAGACATGCCTATGCCCACACATTTCTGAAAAGCAACCACCAAAACTAGTTAATTCCAAAAAGCACATACTGTATCTTAGCAAAATCAAAACTCATTTCAGTTAGTTGAATGTGTCTATGCAAGGCTAGTATTTTCTGAGAAGAACAGAAGAGAAATCCATTATAGCAAAGGCAATTAAATGAAAGCTAAAGATTCAAAGCATCAGTAAAAAGAATGAGAAAAAAATGCTGTGAAAAAATGAGCACAAGAAGAAAAATAACCAAACTATTTTTCTGAAGGTCAATGAAAATATCAAAGTAACTGTTTAATGGAAACATCATTAACTCTAAGGTCCTGAGAGTGGAGGCATACGGCAGTTCTTATACAAAAGGTTTGCTGGAAACATACCCTGACTGGCTTTTAGTACAACTACATTTAAATGCAGTATTGTATTGCAACTATGCTTTTGTTAAAAAAAAAAAAAAAAAAAAAAAAAAAAAAAAAAAAGTTGCAATCAACATTGTTTCATGTTGCAATGGAGAAAAAGAGAGAACACTCTTTTACTCTTTATTAGCCTAACATACTACACATAATAAAAGCAAGAAAATCATTATCTCCATGAACATAGACATCTTAGAGATGAATGAAGTTGAAATCAGAACCGCAGTGAATCAGGTTTATTTCAACACGTCAAGTTCAGCCAGAAAGTTCAGACGTGTTTTAGTAGATGAATGGCATAGATGAATGGCACCTTCTGTTTTTCCTGTAAATTGGTTTTGATTTCCTATTGTACAGATTCCTACTATCTCTTTCAGAATACTTCAGTTACATAGAAATAGTTTTGCTTCTTACAAATCCTTCTTATTTTTTAAAATTTCCATAGTAATCCTCAGCAGCTATTTATCCGAATAAATTTTCAGTTTCTGAACAGAGGAAAAATAAAGGCTAAAATTTTCTCACACGTTTGTTTCCTGTTGGAATATGGATTGTGTCTCATTTAGATCAGACAAACAAAATGTCAGGAAACAAGAGAACAGTAAAAAAACATATTAGATCCTCAATATTATTTTAAAATGTAACAGTAGTACTAAAGTCTAGGAATATACCAGAGAACCTAAACTGCAGATTAGCAAAGATGTGAAGAGAGATGGTATTACAGACCTGGTCTCCAGGAAAATAAAACAGACACACACCTTTCAGCCAGGCCAGAACACAATTGGATCTTTCAAAAGAACAGCAGTTCAGCTTACCATTTTTACCATGTAAGTCAATCTTTGAGATGTTTTTAATCTTGTCTAAAAGAGTTGTACTTAAATCCAAGGAGGAGATCCCCAGGATTCTGCAGTGTCTGACAAGTGACTAGACAAGACCGAGTATTGGTAATACGTCAAGGCTATGGGTAATCTAATCAAAACTGACTATAACTAATGAAATCTGGAACCAAGCTAGATACTCTGCCTGCAGTGTTTAGTCTGGATATGCTTATATACTATTTAACACAAGTTTGTAGTTTGTGGTTTTCATGAAGCTGCTTTTTTTCTCATGTGTCAAATAAGTTTCAGTGGAAATTACTGGAATTACATGTGGGGTTTAATTTAGTTGTCAGATATCTTGAAGAGAAGGAAATACGCTTCTGATGTTAGGTCAAGTCACAGCTTCCAGAAACTAAGAGCAGATTCCAGCCTTCTCTGAAGCTTACTGGAGTCTCTACAGTCTTCTTTATGTGAGGGAATGACTAACAGTCTGGAAAGAGCATTTATTCTACAATGTTATTTCCACAGCTTGATGAGTCATTTTTAATTGTAATAATAACATATGACTGTAGTGCTGAATTAAGGACAGACAAGTTCACACAGCTACAGAATTATGATATTTAATAGTAATAGCAATAACAAATGCCCTTAAGAACTAATAGGAAAAATGTACCCTTCCATTAAGGATAAAAGCTCTCTGGGGTTCTGCTTATATCCTGAACAAGGTGTATGTCCAAATCCCTCACAGTGAAGTAATGAAATGGTATCACAGCTAGCACCAAATAAGCTTACTTAGGTCCTGGAAGTCATCTAGCCATAGTAGTGAAGAACTCCACACTATTCGCATTATACTGTTCTACTTCCCAGGGCACCTCTTCCAGACCTTGCATCCACTGTATTATGACATGTAGTAAAAATGTATCCACAGCACACAATCTTTTATTGCCTCATTCCCATCTTAACTAGTTCTTCCTTGGGGATCACTTACAATAAAAGACTTGAATCTGCCTTTCCTTCTCCCAAAAGAGACAGAGACAATAAAACCTGTAGATTCTGATTTTGATGAAGTGTTGCCTTTTACTTCAGAGTAGGCAAGACAATTCAATACTAAGTTTTGGGGTTTCTTTTATTTCAGACACGCTATTTAGCTTGAAATGTTCTGTCACGCATCTTGGAATCATATTATAGGGAACAAAATCCTCAGATGAGCAATGCCAAAGGAAATAATATTACAGATACCTTGCCAAGTTTTCCTGTATGCAAAAGTAAGCACCTTGGAGCAGGGCTGGTGAATGAATTTCCAATATAATAATTTTTGAAAATGATTACTTGAATGAGGCAATATTTTGATGTTTTTATCGCTTCAATACAGTTATTTACAGGTTATTAACCAAACCATGTCATTTCACAAAGATTCCACCCTGTAAAGCAGCAGCAAACCTCTCACCTCCAACCTGCAGTACTACCAACTAAAAGAAAGAAGGAACCACCAGCTGCCAAAGAAAAGTCTGGTGTATGATCTGGAAATCTCAGTAACTATTACAATAACAAGAGGAAAATATTTAAGATGACTCCAGGCAAAGCCGATGATTCACAGGTACAATTTTGATAAAAATCAATTAAAGCCAAGCTTTATACCTCCACTCTTCAAGAAAATAAAAAAATATAATTAAAAGTTGAAAATAACCATACAGATAAACAGTTAATTAACTAAACTAATTAGAAACAGTCATTTTGATTCTGAAGTGATCTATATTCATCATAGGGATATGCAGATCTCTGAGACAACTGAATCAATTTTACTCTGCAGCAGAAAGTCTGTTAGCTCTGGTAAGATCAAGTCTTGAGTGTCAAGTTGTCACTTTAAATTGAGAATTATTAAAAATGAAGAGTTATTCTATATAATTTTAATAAGGATATAGCACTAACACATAGAAGTCTCAGCCAAACTATCAAGAGTCTAGTAGGAAAATAAGAGCTTAAGTGTTGCCATCTCAGCATAACATGTAGACAGCAAGCATCAAAGCCAACTAAGTATCAGTTAACAAGGAAAAAGAATATAGAGACTCAAGTGACAACTTGTATCAAACAAGTCCTGCAGATGCAGACAAATATGAAACAGATGTTTATTTTTAAAAGATCCACACACCATCTCTGCGACAAACTCAGATTAACAAAATCATTCCAACACTTTACAACAAATTTAAGACCTGTAGAAAAAATATGATGTTCCAAAGGATGAGAGAAAAGGTTATTCCTAGTGATCTAGAGCCCATAACTGAGGATGTTTTAAAAGAAAAATGCCTAAAGACTCCAGAGAAGTGGATCATGTTCCATGTTACAATGAGTGACAAAAGATACGCTGATGACTGTTGCTAATCTGAGAGAAGAAGAAATTTCCTGCTGCCCCATGTCTGGCCAATAAACCATGAATGTATGAGGAGGACACATCAACCCGTTATCTACAGGTTACTCAAATATCCACATATGTATATGCATATACACCATTATTTGTGATCATCATTAATATTTGAAAGGAAGAAAGAGAAAAAAACTCCATAAACTAAATTATGCATTTAGAGGAAAATGAATTTCTTTCTGGTGATGAGTCTTGAAGCAAGAGATTAAAATAAAATAAATATGATGCAAATAATAATCTTATTACATATCTTTTTGGATTCGAATCCTCTTGGATTGGAGCCAGTGTTCTAAAATTGAAAATATTCTTATATTCTGTCATGCAATCCTTCAGCAGTTTACCAAACACAGAATCAAAAAGGATATAAATTGATACTAAAAATAATTCAGAAAGTAAGGTGGGGAATCTGTCTCCTTCACGGCTAGAACAACATGGTGTCTATAGATGACATTACAGTAGTTATGTGCCAAATTAAAGGTGATCTCTCCCTTCTCCCAACTAGAGTGTTCATCATTATCAATTTTGACAAAGGAAAGCATTGGCTGAGCCACAGAAAGTCACAGGGAAATTAAAGGAGAGAGCCATGGGATGTACCACAGGTCAAGACTATTTAAAGTAATTTTTTAGGCAAGACCAGTCTACCAATGCACCCACATTTCAGGTCAAGGAGATACGCTTTTCCATTATGTGGAATGGCCCTGAATTCAACTGATGAGTCTGAGTTTTCTTAGAAAGTTGTGGTAAACTTAAGCACATCTARTTGTTTTATTCTAGCTGATTAGACAAGTGGTAATGCTAGTAACTCAAAGTCTTTTATAAGGATATGCTTGACAGTCATAATTCTTTTCCTAAAAAGTACTAGAAACAAYCACATGAAGACCAGCTGCCCCCAGGAATATTTTGGGTAGAACTACTGAATAATGTCTTCTGAATTCACCAGGTAATCCAAAATCCTAGTACCAAGACCAAGCCATCTCAACCTGCCTATGTTCTTACCTGCCTTGAGACTTCATGAGGTAGGAGGTCTACTCYCCTTTTAAAGATAAGGAAAATATATTTTCTGTGCATCCATGACATTAGTAGGAATGGGCTAACATCTCATGACTGCATATTTGCTCTTGTAACAGTATCATTGCTGTGACTATTATTTCCAATCTGAAATATATGTTATTTTTTAAAATAAAATGTAGCAGCTCACAGAACTTCAAATCATATTGATCTCCTTTGTTTTTCCCTGTTTTTTTTTATATATGTACAAATCCATAATGGCTCCATCTTCCATTTCTAAAAATGCAGGCATTCTTTTCAGTTTTCAGTTCTCTTCTGAACAAAGTGCCAAGCATCACTATGTTCTGTTTACTGTGCCTAACAAAAATATATTTGAAAAGTATTATGGCCTATTAAGCAATAGAAAAATAAGAATTGTACTTTATGATAGATACATAGACAGCTTTTGCCAGCCATGTAAATAAATACAGGCCTACCTTCCTTTTTGGAGAAGAGGAGGTAGGAATATGTCCTGTGCCACCATTAGAGGCCTTTCTGTTCTACCAAGATAGATAGAATATATAACAAGTGTTAACATGGTATAACATGTATATCAAGGGTTAGCAACTTGTTCATCCTACTGCTCCCAGAATAAGGCATATTTTCACTTTTCTGAAATTCTCAGATGACCTTCTTGTATCCTTTAGTATATATGTTTGTAACACCCTAGGAGTCCCCATCCTACCTTTTCTAAATAAAATTGTATCTAATCCCAGAAGCTCTCTCAGCCAATCTGTGCTAACACACATCTATTATTCTGCCAGGTCTCATCCTCAATTTTACTTGTGGCAATCAGTGGATGCTTACATATTGAAGAGAGCCTGTTTAAACAAGCTGGTGTGTCCATAATCTGACTCTGGATTTGAATTTTCTGCACTTTTGTCATATGATCTGAAGACTCTGTTTACAAAAATCAGTTATCTCAGATTAGCACCAGATTTGTTGTGTCTGAAGCTGAAAAAAAAATCTGTATTTTCATGGAGTTAGTGGTGAAGCTTCTTTGGCAATGGAATGAGTAGCTTAGAATGAATTTCAAGTAATGCTGACTTAACTAGTCATCTAACTACAAAAAGTTTTTTTTCTCTAAACTCAAAACTGAATACTACGCCACCTTCTCTTTCTGAATCTGTTGAAAGTCAGTTTTTGTTAGTGCCTGCCTATTCTAGCTTTGACCACAGCACTGTAATACATAATATTGATACTATACTATCTAATATAATTGATACTATAATAACGATACTCATTAGATGCAACATAGTGGTATGCAGTGCAAGGAAAAACTGGTAGAGAATCCAGTCGACTCTCTCCAGTATGATGATCTTTACATTTATACAGTTTAGTTATACAAGATACATGATATATTTCAAATGTTAACCTCTTCAATTTACAGTGTATTACACAAATTCTAGAAACTGTCATGCCAAATTTCTATCTAATCATATTTCATTCTAAAATCTGTTTCCATTTTACTTCTGTTTTGAGTAGGTGTATAACCCACCCATTCTATTAGAAATACATATCTACAACACTTCTTGAAGTTCTCATAAAACAACTGGCTTTGAGAGAGAAAGGCGCTTACTGGATTGCAATATAAAAAATACGATTAAATAAAGGTAATATCAATCTGGATTCACAGAAATTAGCTTTCTATGACATTGTTTTATGAAAAATATAAGTTAAAAGACTGGGCAATGAAATTACCATGCTCTCTTTTTTAAGCCCTAAAGGGAAGAAAGCACTACAGTATGTGATCGGTCTCATGAGAACATTAATAAACACTTAACTTTTAGAAAGTGGTGATTTAGGAAACAGTAAGTGGAAACTACCAACAATGTTATTTTGTGTGATTGCATTTTAATTGTTTTCATGGATATCAAGCTGTGCATGATCAGATGCTATTTTAATTCTAATCACAAATAACATCTTTGTATTGCTAAAACACAACTGCACAAAACTTTTGTAGGACGGTACTGTTGCTGTGACTAACTGTAATTTTAGTTAACAGGATCAAAAGTTACAAGCAAGCTATTGTGGTTTAACTGGCTACCACCTATCAGTTTAAGTATGCAAACTGTTTGTTTACACACTTCCAGTCAGCTGAAATTTGCAGAGGAGAGGTTACCCAAGTCAGCGAAGCTGCTACAGAAAGACATCAAAGCTATTCAAGTTACTTTGTGTTTCTTACAGGCTAAAAGTATGCTCACAGACAATTACCCTGAATAGCCTGATACAGAGTTACTTTTTATTTCATAGTAACTTGTTAATTTTTCTGAGCCCACAGTTACACTTGAATTGTATTTCTTCTTCTAAAACATTTTTAATTTTATTTTTGTTTAACAACTAATTTCTTCTGTGTTGCAAAGAAAATAATCCTCCTAAATTTCTCCTTGCAATGATTTTTCCCTAAAATAAGATTTTTTCCTTGAAGTATGATACAACTTATAAAAGTTACGATATTTCCAAAATGTGCCTCTCATTTACATTTTTGTTTCAGACTTTCAGTACTTGCAGAACGATTTGGTCTGCAAAGATTTGCTTCTTAAATCACCTGCTGTTTTTCATGACAGTATGCAGAGGGATAATGGGAGGATTATACACTTATAAACAGCTAATTTAAAAGAGAGAAAGGGAGAGCACCAATACAGACATTTAAAGGAAATAAAGTGCATATCAGCATAAAGGGAATGCTATTTGTACATCAATAATTTCTTTTCTCTAACTGCTTCTTTGACTTGGACCCCATAAAGAAGTGCTGTTTATGAGCTGACACTTTCTCTGGTTCTGTAATATTTTCCAGCTTCTGCTTCCAGTCTTTTTCTACTTGTGACAGTCCTGACAAAAGCAGTAATCTCTTCCACCCCAATTCTCATTTGGAAAAACCTCTTCAGTTTAGACCCAGTTTCAATCTTCTCTTAAGCTGCTGCTTTTTGGTGTACACGTGTGACCCATGGAGCCTGTATGTTGCATCAAGCTGATAAAAAAATTGAAATCGTAACACCTAACTGGTTTTCAGTAATTACATATAAGCAGATAAAAAACATCAAAAAGGCAGACATTGCTCAATGGATAGAGCACAGCAATATAGAGACAAAAATCCACGTGTCCATACTCACTTGGAAGGGCAGAAAGACCTCTCCAGTCAGCTCAACGACACAGGTTCCATCACATGGTATTTAGCTGGGTATAACGTCTAAAACACTTAGTCATTTACAGCATGGAAGTACCCTCCACCTGGCTTGCTGCAGTGCTAAATTATGCACTCTTCTATATGGAATAGAAAAATGAAGGAGCTGGGCCATTCCCTCATGGTGAAAGACCCTGTTTCTTGCCTACGAGTGCCTCTTAAATTCCTGGCCTCTTCAGCATCAAGGCTCCTCTAGTAACCACATTACCATCAGCACCACAGATGGCTATTGCATTTGATTTTGCTTTGGACAAAACAGACTGAAGGGAGAAATTACCACRTATTCCCTCAGTTTCATTCTCTTCAGTCCCTGGCCTACTTCCTCTATGCCTGTGATGTGCCAGTGAAGATGTAAGGAGTAAAGAAGGGGCACACTATGCAGAAATAATATATACCTTTCCAGGACCACCTCTAAGAAGTTGTAATATACTTTTGCTTCCTTTCAGTCACAGCAAATACGTGTATTTTGAACCATAAAGCTATTAAACAGTACAAATGGTATATAACTTAAAAGAACATCATCACAGAGAAATTTTTGAAAAGAAAAACATTTGATTCTATTCTTTAAAGATCTGAGTAATATTCAGTGATGAACTTTGCACATTTTAAGTAATGCCAGATGAATGTTAAATTCAATAATAGGAGAGCTAATAAAATCAAGGGTGCTAGAAATAGAAAAGTCATGTGTGTTCTTTGAGAAGTAATGAAGAAGAATGAAAAAGTGCTCAAGAATAACCTATCCAACACACCAGCTGGGAAGAAAAAATACTGCAAAACAGAAAAATAATAGCTATTATTTACTTTTTTTTACTGTACATCACAAAAAAGGGTATACAATTTAGGCTGAGGTCAGAGCAGAAGCAGTGTATCACTACGGCTATAGGGGAGCACACAGAGATCCTCGGCTGACCCGAACTCCCCCCCCAGTGAGCCCATCACACAGTCCCTATACCTTTGGACTATACAAGCTGTCCTTCGCAGGACAACAGGCGTGTGAACAAGCAGAAAAAAGGAGTGAATTACTTCAGGAGAGGGGGCTCCAACAAAACAGACAGTACAATTCTTACAGACAATACATTTTTTCGATAACTGGGAACACAGACTTCAGCAAGGTCATTGCAGAAGTTTTTTTTTGCTAGATAGGCCTGTAAAGGCCTAGGAAGCGTTAACTGTTTTCCTTCTACAGATGTTAACCATTTTACTTCCACAGTATAACAAAAACACAGAAAAGTTGGCAGGCTTGCAGATTTGGACTTCTCAACACAAAATTATTACAAAGAAACAGAACCACCAACAAAAGCAAGCTTTAATTCAAAACATTTTAGCAAACTGGTAAATTTTCAAGAATGCAATTATAACAATTAAAGGCTGAAGATGGCATTCAGTGATAAGAGAACAGGCTGAAGACCAAAAAGGGTTAGTTTTGGGTGATCTAGAAGTCTTACAACAATTCCATGTTGCACAGTACTTCTCTGATCTGCCACTATTTGCTTATCTTTTCCCTTGCCACTTCTTTCCTACTTTCATTTCTTTCCTTATCTCAGTGACATTTTGCAGCCTCAAAGTTAACCCAGCAATGCCAATGCAACATTGATCAGCCAACAGAGCAGCAGATCCCTGACAACCACAACCTAAAGGCAGCTGTGTACATCAGGATGGGGGTCYGTCAGCAGTTACAACTTCCTGACATTTTGACCGGCCTCAGTCCTGCAGGCTGCTCTAAATTCAGCCAGTTGACTATGATTATAGCAATCATACCTAACTTGCAAGACACAGCTCATTCTTCAGTCTCTAAACACCCCTGAAATTTTCTGAGCTAGGAAAATCATTAGATAACTAAGCATAGGTTTCATCCACACCTACAGATAACAGCTGAAATTGAAGTGAACAATCACATTTGCACATCTTTTCATTTTCTTAACTTTTAATCATAATTTTAAGGTCTGCTTATAGCTCATCTGGAGACAGATGGGTATTTATACAGTCTTCTCCTTGTGAGTTTTATAACACATGACACATTGTATATGTATTTGTGCTCAGAAATACTCTGTTCCTCCAACTTAACAACATCTTAGAGATAGTTCCAAGATCTTYTGAGAAATTTTTAACTATTTGGTAAGGTTACCTTTGTGTCCTATAAGTATGGATACACACATAGAAACAGAACCAGCATCACTACAGATTTTAYGAGTAAGAGGGAAGTTAATACCATTTAGCTGGCAGAAGTGTCTTAAAAGCATAATTATTTTCATCTCATGACTACATCCCATCTTCTTCTAGTGATCACTGTCTGCTCATTATGTGGCTGTATTTAGGAACAGGGTTACAACTAAAAATGATGACTGGTATCTTTATAGAGAAAATATCTGCTGTTTTTAATGGGTATCTCTAACGTTCCTTCAAGCATTCCATGCAAATTTTACACAAAAACTTTAATGAAACTGTGATTTTTGCACAGATGTAGACACACACATATTTTTTTCATTTCTTTTATCTCCCCACATATAGACAGGAGGGACCAAATATCAAAACTGTAGGAAAGAAGAAATAGTAAAGATTCCCCAAATTTAGAAAGATGGAGCTGCAGATTCTGTATTTTATGAAGTCAGTACCCTCCGTTATTCCATTTGAAGTACTTAGCCTCTTCATGATATAGTATATTTAAAAGCTAGAGTTTCTTATTCTCTACCAAGGTGTTTTTCAGGCTATTGATTTTGGTGTAGAAATGCTGCTGAGATTCTGTAGGGGTTGGGAGGATATTTGCAGAAATAAAGCCCTGTTGGAAGCTGATTATATTTGTGATTATAAGAAAAATTCCCCTAGAGATCTTTGTAGGCGGAATTAGCAACCATAAAGACAGGAAAGTTTAATTATATGTACTATTCTTCTGCTCTGCACAATGTAATCTTGACAGGCAGTGCAGATTATCTGTAACATTTTTCTTTTTTTTCATACGTTCAGTATATGCGTATCATCTGCCAGGAACAAAAAAAGCTCTAAAGCTACAGCTAAGGATGTGATAGAAGGAGGGAAGAGATATYGCAGTATTCCTCTTTCTTTTGTTCTTTATGGTTAACTATAGGAAGAGCCATTGTCTGTTTGGAGCATGAATACTTTTAAGAATATGATTACTACTAAAAAAATCGTGACTGGTTTCTCTTCTTTCGTTCAGGAGAAACACTGTATTATGGAAGCTTAAATTTCACTCTGGAGCTGTGCTTTTGAGAAGGCATTTCCATTGCAAGGAGAAATTTCATTCTATTGCTAAGTGCTCCTCCCAACAGACAGCGAGGTGGGGGGATCCCCGGAGCATCTGCTTGGAAAAGATCTTAAAAGACTACATAATGAGAATGCATAAAGAGAAAAGAGCTCAACCTTTCTTCTTTTATYGTTTTCACAACAAAAAATAAGAAAGCAGGACATAACATTTTCCTCTCTAGATATTAGTAAAGCACAAATAGCTATGACATGAAATATCAGCTCCTACAAACCGTAGACCTGTTTCAAAATTTATTGAAGACCACAAACTTCCTATGGATTCCCAACAGGCATGCAGAGAATCAGGTGCTTTCAAGCTGCAAAGTCACCAAAGTCAAGCTGCAATCACAAAGCTAATTCCAAATAACAAGAAGGAATTCTGAGAGTAATTACAGAAAGTATGCAGCAGTATACATTGCTGTGTACAATACAGATTGTGAAACGACCAGTTTCTCAAAGGCATTCAGATATTTAGCTCATATGCAAACTCTTAAACCATCCTGTCTAGACCAATATACTCAATCATATACAATCCAGACAATCTGTCATGAAGTCCTACTCCATTTTTGTTTTGTTTCCTAGTAATATCTTCTCAGTACATCACTTGACGTGGTATCATTCAAAAAATAACACACATTTAATTACATATTAAGAAAGTTTAAAGAACAAAAAAAGAATTAACTGGAAATGAGTTTCTGTCCTTATTTAATTTCCCATATTTACTTCAAAAATAATGAGAGAAGATGACGACAATCAACATCTTGGAACACTGCATAGCTTAAAACATACTGTTGACTTTCATTTTAAATAGCAAAACAATGCTAACTGATTTGTATTCCAGTAAATAAAATGAATAACAAGTATCTTTCCCCAGTTTGGAATAAAGTGGCGTACGAACATCACTTGAAAGTGTCATTACAACATCACTTTTCTGGAAAATTTTAGCAGGGAATAAGTGAAGTAGTGGTAAGAAAAGTATGCATTAAAACATCTGACATGAACTATCCCAAGAAGAGAGTAAAAACTGTGCAGTAGAAGTATACAAGAACTTCAACTTACAAAGTTGCACATCAAATTTAAACTTAACTCTTTTTTATGTAAGCAACAGCAAACACCTACAGCAATCTGTACAATAGGTACAGAATATCAACCTGTTCCCTTTCCTGTTCCAGAAAAAAAGTGTTCCTTCTAGGGAGTTATACTGGCATAACCATGTGTTTATTTACTGTATTATTCCCAACCAAAACCGGAAAAAATAACCTGTATACAAGTCTTCCTGAAGAGTGTCCTCAGATCTGACAGGGACTCCTGACTGGGAGGCTTCAAATTAGACATGAATTTGAGCCAGCTGTGTGCCACAGCAAGTTGCCATATCCCTCCAATGGCCCTAACAGGCTAGTATGGAACTTGACAACACCGTAGTGTTACCTCCTTCGCCCTGGTAAGCAGAGCTGGACTCTGTCGTCAAAGGAAACCGCTGCGTTGTAGTAAACTGCCTGTAAATGGCTATCGCAATTTTTGGTCTGCCTCATATCAGCAACATGCTGTTTACAGGATCTAGGCCACAGAAAGTATAAAAAAGCACAAAAGGAAGTTGGACATAGAGGAATGACCTGTCATATGAAAGCACCAAGAAGGTTCTGAGCCTACATCCATAACACACATCTGACGGAGGAGCTGTGAAACTGCTGAAATTGCATTTAACAACATTGCTTAGTCACACCATATACAAAGGAATTTGGGCTTCTGGTAACAGCTTGCTAGCTAGCCTAGACACTTATTTTTAAAGACAAGTTACAGTATTGAYGGAAACTAAAAATACAACTAGTAACTCAAATACAGTCATCAGATTTATCATGAAGAGTATCACTGAACTGTGTTTGACTTATCAAACTAACACACAAACAAAAAAAGGCAAATGCCTTAAGTAGCTAAGTATTGGTGAGGCATTACAGAGAAGTAAAGCAGAGCAGAACGTGGCTACTCTTAATCTGCAGTATATTATTACCCTACTGCATGCTATGACATTGCAGAAATCTAATTTCAGGTACTCCATCCTTTAGATTACATAAAAGCACTGACTGACATATGGAAACAAAGGAAATGTTCTTGCTGAACGCTACCCTAAAATACATTTATAAGCTAATATATCGTTTATCATCARAATTTGCAGGTTTGCTGTTCATTTCCATTACTTGCAGGTTCACTTCAGCACCTTGTACCATTTATCCCATCAGGAGTTACAATTCCTATGCACTCAGTTACTTAGGACTCTAAACCATGTGAGCAGCCGGTAAGCACAGGGCCAACTTCCATCATTCATGATACTCTGGCATCYTCCGCGACAGCATCAGAAGGGTGGCTCCCAGCTGAAGTCCCATGTGGGGCTGTGCTTCGGGAGGCATGCAAACAGACCTGCCCACTGCAGGGTAGACTGCACTCAAAGATTTTAACCATTTGTTTAACCCTCCATGATTGAATAAATCTCACAGATTTCTACAGGTCCARCTGCCTTTGACATTCTTCCTCCAAGGTGTGAACACAGACTCAAGATCCTCTCCAGAGCATCTGCCTAGAAAATGAGGTATAGTCTCTGTCTTCTCTGTYCTTTCAGCGGCCTCAATGACTGAGCCTGGACAGTGGAGCAGATGTGCTTTACAAAGCATGTTACAGTCCTGGCTCTTGTCTATCCAGATGGGGATTCTGGCTTGAATATGCTGAGTTTTATTTGCCCATGTTTTCCTCTCACAGCAGCTAGGGCAGCATAGGAGCAGACAGCAGTACTATGCATTCCTAGTCTCATCCCAACACGGTATCACGGATTTGGCACACAACTGTAGCATATATCTGGACTTGGGAGTAAACCCTAGGTCTTGGAGCTTAGGCACAGCCAAGAGTATCAGAAGGGGGCAAGCCTGTGCTCATGGTTTTGTTGGGATTTATGAGGGAGGATAAGCTATTTGCCATTTCTCAAGAATTTATGCTGAAATGTACTTACCTCTTTTGGSGCTTGTCTTATACAGCTTTGCACAAATTACATTTTAAAATGTTCTACTAGCAGAATGTTCAGGTATATTTTTGCCATTGGATATCATTTATGATAGCTCATAAAACTTACTATTTTAACAGTAAGTTACTTTTTACTTCTTACATTTTAATTAAGAATGTACTTTTTATACTTTAATTTACATTTTAAGTGTTGTTATTATTAAACTTAATTACATCAAATACATTTTATTAACCTTCTCGGGATGTCATGTGGATCAATTAGTCAATGTATGTATGCACAGCTCTTTTTAAAAACATACAGCACAAAACAAGTGCTGAGTAGCAATATAATACCTAGATGACTATATGAAATTTTGTATGAATGTAATTGCAATCTGAATTGGGACTACTGTTGGTGAATGGCTTAACACATTTGTTGGCATAACCAATGGAAATGACAATAAATAAAATGAAGGCCAAGAAGGGAAAAGATTGCTCTGGATAAGCACATCAGACAGCTGAACACCAGAGACAGAGAATACTACTAGTTCTGACAAAAGAACAAATGACCATAAAGTGGTCATGACTAAAGCAGTTAGAAGGATTTGAATGATATAAATATACAGAGAATATAGGGGCAAGAAATGTAACTTGTTTTCAGAAGGAATTCAGTAGGTTTCTAACATGAATTATGTGTCATTCTGCTTGTGAGTGAAAATTTGATGATGTAGGAAGTTCCCACCCATCTAAAAAAAATCATCTGTATCAGAAATACTTATATTCAAGACATAAAACTCCCTTTTCCAATATGCTAATTATTCCAGAAAAACATATTTTTAACAGTTACAAAATTATTATTGAAAAATGTGCTACTCCTAATCTTGATGAATCTGATTAATTGTATTTTAATTTCTTATTTGGTGAGAATTATTTTAGGATCAGAGCAGACATAATATTGACCTGAATGCAGGAGTATGTAATCATGTAACTGTGACTAGTTCGTATGACCAAGAATGTTTGCCCAGCTCTAGATTTTCTTACTGAGAGGAGTAACACTCTTATCTTCCTCTTCCTGTAAATCCACATATCCTTCTGGAAAGAAAATCTCCTCTGGATATTTACCATTTGAAGAAAACTTATCAAGACATGTTAGCCCAACAACTTTCTCAAAAGTTCAGAGTAATTAGCCTTTTCCTATATGGAACTTTCATATAATGATTATTTAATACAGAAAACACCATAAAGAATTCAGCCAGTTTGTAACAGTTAGTCTACACCACAAACATTTTTTTTTGATACAGCTATATACACTGATAGTTACAGTGATGCAGTTATGCACTTCTAGAGACGGAGTTACAGCAAATTAGCTGTGATTTTCTATGCGTAAACTTAAATCCTGCCCTGAGTGACATGAAATAGGTTAGAAAAAGGAAATCTGGATCTGTAAAGAGATTTTGCAAGCATAACTACATTGTTTAGGGAGGTGATTTCTTTCAACATTTTTAATTGGCACAGTCAGCCCAGCATTAATCTACGGATTAGGCTTCCAGCAGTATTTTATAGAGTGGACTTGAGTTAAGTAATTTTCTTTTCAAACACAGGCATGCTAATTTAACCTTGTACCTATAATGATACATAGAGGTTAACCAAACCAAATCTAACAAGGAAACAGGTAGAATTCTCAACTGATTGATTCTTCCTTTTTTGTTGATAAGAAATGAATGACAAGCCTTCAAGATACATCCTGTTAAGAAAACTACAGCAGTACCTACACAGTATGGAATCGAAATGGCTGGTCCTCAGTGGTCCCATACTGTAGTCATGGATATAACCAAACTCAGTCTCTTAGCTTTCTAATATATGCTTATATAAACTATCCTCTTAAAATGAATATAGTATCCTCAAAATAAAGATAGCAGTTTACCAAAGAAAAGAGACTTACATAAAATCGTATATTCAGGGTTCTTGCAYGCTTTCTCAGGTATATTCAGGTCAGAATATATAATTGAAGAGGAAAGACCAGAGGCTTATTCAAGTGCATGACCTAGAATCTTCAAGCATTCAATTAGACACCAAATTCCAATAATAAAAATGCAGTTGTTAATATTATTCTAATAGGGATATTATAGGTAATATCTATGATACTTAACACAATGCTGAGATCTATTTTCAACACTGAATCACAGCCAATATTGTGTATTCCTAAAACTGCAAAGTTACCCAAGTCATCTCAGTGGCAACTGCCAAAGACTGCTCTAGACATCAGAGAAAACATTTGAGCACTCTCTGCAGAACTTACACAGACTTTGAGATAAGCCCTAATATGTGGCTGATTGATTCACAAGTTTAAAACCTTTGGTTAACTGGTTTGAAACACTCTTTCCTGCTACACAATGCATGCTATGCCAGGGATGGTTGATTAGATACGGATGCACTTTTGGTGTTTCTTTCACTGTATACACTTTTGGCTGCCCTAAAAACATTTTCACAATAACCACAATTTAGTAGTATATCTTCCAGTATTATCTCTTTCAGAAAGAGCTCCTAACTTTATTCTGCTTGCTAATCAATCCCCACATAGCCCTTGATTTTTCTTGATAAGAAATGGGCAATTTTGAAACATGATCTTCTGGGGCAATCTGTAGAAATCCTTTGAAATCTGGATGTATCACTGACTCATGTATCATGACCAAATACTAAAATACTAGAAACACCTGYCATCTGTTTTCAAGATACCCATTTTTGCAGCCCTAAGTAATGAATTCTAGGCACAACAGTAATAAAAGGAGACAATTTGGGGGAAGATCAGGGAATAGTCAGGTTATAGTCAGGTAATAGGCTCACTGCAACAGAAATGTCAAAAGAGAAATATCCAAACTTTCCAAATTCAGAAGCAGAGAGTAAAAAACCAGTCTTCCAATCTTTTGAACAAAGTTATTTTTAGTTACAGTACTTTGGAAGAAAATTTTCCAGTGTTCAATGAGMTGTCATATATTTCACAGTCCACAACGGGATAAAGCCACCTATAGAGTGAAAAGGACTCTTTCTGTCAAAAATATGAATAACATCTGCCATATCACCTACTTCACCTCAGCCACATTTTCAGTCGAATAATGTTGCCAGTATCACAAATGCTAATATTGTAGGAAAAATAATACACATCTTTCATATTCAAAATGATTATAAATCACACCCAAAGGAGTCATTGGAAGAGATTCACACRGTGGCAATTTCTCATCACCTTCTTCTAGGTTTTTGTACCAGTCAATTTTTTTTTGYATTTTCCTTCTAGATAACATTTATATAGCAAAATTGTATATAGAAAGTTTGTTTTCACTAATATGAATAAAAAAAAAACCTCAAAATATTTCCAATGACTTCCACATTATAAAGAACATTAAAAAAAATCCTTAGATGATGTAAACTGCTAGAGTTTTACTGAAGTCTGTCCTCCATACCCTGTGAAAATTATTGAGCCTCATGTCCAGAAAAATTTTCTCCCACATGTTCTAAGTACAGGACTGAATTAGTTTCACAATTTCAAATGAAATTACTTTTTTCAAAGGCTTGCAGTCTGTCCTAACTCTTTTCAGAGCTTATTTCCAATTTATCTAACATGGCGACTTTCCCAGTATTTACAACAGGGTGTAAATCCTGTGGTTTTGCAGTCAAAATAAAATGAATGTAGATAATTAACTGGCACAAAAGCTTGATCTGTAAATGGAGGGTGTCAAATTTGCAAATATTTCACTCCCGCATCACAAAAATGATCCAGAATGTAGTCATTTCAAAATTTAACCTATACTACATATACCTTTTCCTTCACTGAGTGAAAAAATAGGTCACATTATGATAATGTCCACACCGCTATTTATTAGATTACTTGCCTTTAAAAGTCCAGGAAAATTAATTATTTGATATCTCAGATAGCCTCCCCCCTATTTGCTGAGATACTCAGAGGAGTTAAAGGCAAATTTGTTGCTTCAACATCAAAAGAAACAAAACTAATCAATGTTTTTCTGGAAGAGAAGCAATTACATTTAAGAAAGTAAAAAAGATGGTTACCAAGCAACTACATTCAGCCTACGTACATTGTCTATTCATACTCTCTAGCAAAGTACAGGAAATGACAGGCTGTCACTACAGAACAGAGACATGTGGAACTATGCCATTTCTTTCTTGTGTTCCCTCCTACAGGAGAAAGATCAATTATATCCTACATACATTGATTAGGTTAAATAACTACAGTAAGTTTAAAATACAAGGGTGTCTCAGAGAAGGTAGAAAATGCAGTGAGAATGCATTCAGGAATATAGCTAGTTACCACTAAGCCATCACTACCACCTCTACTCTGGACAAACACCTCTTGCATTGCTCTCTGGTGACGAGAGGCCGGAGCTTCCCCAGAGTTTTGGGGGCAGAATTAGCATTTGGGTTTGGCCCATCAGTGTTGTAATTTACAAATCATTCTCTTGCTCCTGCAACTATAGCAGATGGGCAGATTGTTGTGCCAGCAGGAAACACCATTAACTGCACTGAGACTCTGCATGGGTGTAACCATCGGTCTACATACAATAAATTACAGGATGAGGGTCTATGATATTTTTTTTCTAGACTTTTAWTAAATGACAGCATCCCACTTTACCAACAGTTCAGCCTTGATTACTTTCTGAATATAYGACAAAATGAAAGCCCAAATTAAGTCAGTAAGAATTTTGCCATTAACTACCATGACAACTTTATAAACTTTGAAATAATTTTCATACCTGAAAGGATCATGAGACTMAGGGATATTTATTTTCAAAACAAATTTGAAAAAAAAGGACAGCTTGAAAGCTTACATTGTCACAACTTTAGCAGTATAGCTGAGATAATGAGAACCGATCCCTCTGTTGCAGTAATGACAAACATACTTGAATGTGTACTCAGGCAGTATGTGTTTCATTGCCAACAGCAAACCAATACTGTAAAACAGAATTTGGAATTTTGTAAAACCATTCATTTGACCATACATTCTCCATTCCCCTGACTGTTTTCCCAAATAGATTCCTCTTGTCATAGACCAAAAGGGAAAAAGAAATTTAAAAACAGTTGGTTTATTAGTTCACCAACTGAAGAAAAAAAGGATACACACTTTCTTCTGTTTTCCAGTAAAATGATAAAACAATAAATAAACTAAACAAACACAAAGATATAGAAACAAGAATATCAATATTTGTTTGTCTTTAGAAGATGAACTTTATTCTCCAATTTTCTCCATTTTTTCGCCCTCTGATCACAAAAAACCTCTTTTGAATGTATGTTCTTTGCCTTGTTACTGCATTCATACAAGTTTTCCCATCCAGGAAAAAGTTCATCTCTTCAAATGCAGGAACTGAGATATTTCCCATCTTAGTTTGTACTAAGATYTATAAATCCCTTACAGAGTTCAGTCCCTTCAAACATCATTATGTACGGAGTTAGAGAAAGGCCAGGAGAGAAGCACAGAGTGGGATCCACTTAGAGGAGCAACAGAAGCTACATCTGCCCCAACCTGAAATACTGTTCGCAAAGAAAATCTATTCTGCTCTCAGATGAGAGTAAAGCAGCCTTTTAGATATCTCCACAACAGCCTGAACAACCATGTAGGTCCAGCACAGGAAACGGCACCTCTTGCACCATATTCTGTTCCAAATAATACATCCTATAAACAATTTTAATTCAGTTATCATTAATGTTGGGAATATTATAACAAAAGTACCGTTCTGAGGCCAACAGACCGAATTGCAAAGATTGGCAGGGAGCGAGGAGGAGGGATGCTCAGATATGTAAGAGCATTTCTTTATGTCGGGCTTCTGAACTACGCATTTCTGGAACCAGTGGAATGCATCATTTATATATGCAATTGTATACACTCAGTGCTTTGTTTAGCATAATAAAAGCCTAAAAATAGTCTGTTGGAGGTTGATACACAAGAAACAGATTTAGGAAATACCTGGCTTACTTATAGGATTTTAATTGACTTAGTCCATGTGTTCACAACCGTGAACAACTACAGTTATTTTAAAAATGGCCCTTGTCATGAAAACAGAGATGCCTCAGAATTTTGCCTGAGCCCTCGATAAGTCAAGAAAAGTGAATAGCATTAAATGAATGATGGTTGTTTCTTCTTACAAAGAACAGGGCTAGACCCTAGGGAGGGGAGAATATAAAAGGAGTAGAATCAACAGTTGCTGTGTGTTCAAAGGAAAAGATGCAAATAAATGATAAAAGATAAGAGAGTGACCACTGATCAAAGTGCAGAAGAGGAGTAGAAATTCTTGAGTTAAAAGATAACAGAAATAAACCAGTTCATCATGACCAAAAAAAATCCTTCCACAGCTACAGAAAAATTTTTGCAATTTTTGCTACTAAAATCTGTTTGGAATTTAGTCTCTTTGCTTTCACTTCAAAAAACAAACAAACAAACAGATATATCACTAACTTTTCCCATCTACTGCAAAAGTATTTTCCAACATCCAAATTAATTTTTCTAATGACTTGCTGCTCATTAGCAGCAGTGCTTTGCAGTCARCTCCTTGTTACAATTGTTAAGTATATTTGATATGTACATGATAAAATCACAAAGTGGGATACAGTCCATACCCTGGAATGCCTTTTCAACACAACTCACGTTAAAATTCTGTATCCTTTGCAAGATTAAGTGGTTGTTGAGATAATTCTGGCAATGTGTCCAAAATGATGCTCATAAGCAGAAATACATGCAGTGGAGACTGGATGCCAAACATTTTCTTAAACCTAGCATTTTAAACAAGTTTTTTTTTTTTTTTTTTTGCTAGTTAGCTTGTGACTAGGAACATCTACAGAAACTCTTCTAAGGGTTAGTTTAGCTAGATGTATGTAACGGCTTTATTATGATAGACAAATAGCTAGTACCGTCAGTTTTTTTTTTTCTGTCACTGAACCAGTAAGTTGCCAATTCRAATGTAGTAACAGAATAACTTTATCTGGAGTAATAAAAAGCTTCAGAATTAATGACTTTGTTCTTGAATTTTTAATAGAGAGGAACTGCTGGCACCGATTTAAATTTCTTAGATTTGAGGAAGGTAAGTATTAACTTACAGTGAGGCAGAGTTGCACCACAAATTGCAAATGCCTGGGTAATAGCTGCTGCTATAAAATGACCATTAGAACAATTTTTCAAGCATTTATTTAGACAGTAGAAGGATTTAGGAGGTGCACAAAGAACCTTGAAAAAAATCRAGAGTAAGAGCAAGCAGCAGGAAATTTGTTTATTCTGTGCTCTCATTATTATTTTTAAAGTTGTTTCAGATTTACAGAGGCTGAGAAAGTCTTTTATCTTAATTAGAGACAAGGTAGTGGTGTGTATCAGTAGCAGCTGTTGTAGAGGGAGGCTCATGCTTTCATTTATTAGCCCAGGTGGTGAAATAGAGAAAAAAAACAAAACAAAACAAAAGATTCCAGAAGTGCTCTCTCTAGTTTTCCTAAGTTTTTGAACACCTTTTTTAAAGGGTAAAAAGTGTGTGTGTTGGGGGGGGGGGCAGGCGTTAATGTTTAACATTAAGCCCTTCTCACTGCATTAGGCCTAGGAGCAGAATCACTTTCTCATCAGAGCATTAAGTCTCCAGCTTGGAGTCGATGTCACTTGACTTGCAGAGAATCCATTTTGTCAATAGGTTCTTGAAGATGAATAGTCTCAAATGGAGTTTGAGATTTCTCCAATAYATAATACAGGCTGGGAGTTCACAGGTGTGGAAGATCTGGGTATAGATCTGTATCTAACTATCTCCTTATCATAGGCTATTTACTCCCAGATAGCTAAGATTCAGAAAAAACTTATTTATCAGATGACAGCTAAAGCCATCCTGTCCATCTACTTCTGTATTTTTCTGTTTTTCTTTCCTCTCTCCATTCTTTCTTCTTCCCTTTGCTGGAGGAGTTATAAACAATATATATTTGAAGATGAAGAAGAGAATATTGCATTTTTTGCATCAGTGTGTAAATTAGAACTGTCTTAAGTACTGCAAAAGCRAGTTTCACAGACCTGCCTTGTTGGTATCAAACTAAGTAACAGCTCTGTAAGTAGCAACACCTATTTTTTAATTTCTAAAGGGCATAGATAAAGATGCAGCCTCCAAAAAACATCATGCTTCATTCATTAATGGATCTGCAGTTTTAGACAAGGATATTGAGTTCAGCCCGGTAACAGATGGAGAATGTAAATCTTTCAAAACATTCTGTGTGAATGGACACACTTTCTCATAAAGCAGGAGATGTAAATAACTGCACCTGCCATGGCTCAGCCTTCCTCTCTGAAAGCAGAAATCTTTTTGGAAAGGAAAGCTTTGAGAAAARGCATAATCTGTAATGCCCCAATATATTTGTTTGGGCCTTTCTTCTAAAAACCATTAGTACATTGACCATAATGGAYCCTTTCCTAGAAAAGCTTTCAGTCTTGATAAATGAACATTTCTCAACTATTCAGAACTCTGTATTGAAAATCCCTAACCAGCTTCAATTCTGAACCAGATGATAATTCTGAATTGTCTTCAAAAGGATCCACTGCCATAAGACACTTAGTCTGACACAAGCAAAACACTAAGGGCTATGGTAAGATTTAGAATGGGGAGAYAAAATTTGAAGTTGTTGTTTAGTTACAGACAAAATAACCTGAGTTTGTCATGCCTTCCTGACTTTTAAAAGCGGAAACAAATCCAGCCACGTTTCAGGGCTGAACAGAATGAGTGGCTATGTACCATGAGTTGATTAAACAGCACCAGGCAATGTTCCTGGAAACTGGACTTTGACCACCGATCCCTTTCTGTTGTTAGAATGGTGTCTGGCTGTGTTTAGAGTTGTGRCCACTAGTGTTTTCTCAAACAATGATAGGTTTGGGAACTAACACAGACCAGAGACCAAACTACCTTCTAGGTAGTTTGGAAGTGACTACCATGGTTTAACAGGTAGGAGAATTTAACAGCACAGACACAGACAACTCTGTGCCAGTTGACATCAGTTGTAGAGAACAGAGGCCCGCATATCTGTTTTTGCTATCATAGCTGTATGGGCTGTACTTTAAGTTAATTTTCAGATTAGTAACACTCCATGATCAATAACACTGAACGCTGCTGCTAAGTCTAATATAACTAGTCTGGACATGTACACAATTCTGTTTCCTAAAACTCTCTGCAATACTCAGGTTATTATGTATGTGTAAATATTTAGTGCACATCTTTGAAAACCACCTGACGCTGAATATGGTTTACCATTGCTTTCATAGTAAACTTTTCCACAATAAAACAGACCAGCAGCTTTAGCTTTAGCAGTGATTGTGAAATTTGTTTGTATGAATACAGTGGTTTTTTGCAGCAGCAACAAAATGTTGCTGATTAAAGGGTTTGAGAACTAGCTGCCCTCTTTTGGAGAGCTTTCAGCCATGGCTGGCACCATGTCCTCTCTTAACGGCTATAAACACTAGTCAGCAAAAAGGCAACGGTATAATATCACAGAACTTCAATCTGACAGGAAATCTATACAGTACATGCACAAAATATACAGAGTAAGATAAAATATATGATATTAAAAAGGGTCAAATACATACATCTCACATGAGCTTGGGCAAGACTAAACCTCCTTCATCTCAATACCACAAATGATGTGCTTSAGATTAGCAAAATTTGTTTCTAAAGAATTAGTTACACTTTTTATACAAATAAAATATTATCAGAAAGTGAAGGAGATCAATATTATTATCCTAGTGGCTGCCATTGAGAGTTCCAGGATCAGCTGCAGAGTTCTTTTTGTTTTGGTTTGTGTTTTTTGTTTTTCCTGAAATGAACCTTTTAAAGCTTGTTTTACCTTTCTTATGGTGATTTCAAATAGTAGGGACAGGCCTCTGACATCTTCCTGTTGTAGAAATTTTTTATCTGATATTCCTTGTCCAGTCTSCTATTGGCAATAAGATATTGGCCTAGAGAAGCCTTTGACTAATCCATTAATGTGATATCCCTGTTCCCACAAGAAGAAAGCAAGATAATACAAGGAAAATGTGTACTGTTTGGCTCACATGTTCATTTATTCCAGTGTCATAAATGAATAAAGCCTGGAAGAGCACTGCACTTTTTTCTTCCTCTCTTAGTTATATTCTCATACTTCTGGTCCATGTGATGCTTTAACACTCATTTCCCAAACACACCAGTGACATTACTATCAGACATGGGGGCTGAAAGCCAACACTAGCACAGGTTGTGGCTGACTYCGTAGTATCATCTGGATGTTATATATAAAACTTCCTTGCCACTACAGTGACCTATAACTTGAAAATGCCATCAATCTCTTCCGTTCACTCTGTYCACTTGCTAAAGTGTGCCAGAGGTGCTCTCCCCTTTCAATATCAAGATCTGGAAAATCCTTGTTTGTAGGACCCTAGATCACCTATTTTCTTCTCATAGATGTCAGCCAAAAGCCCACTAAGGAAAAGGACCGCTTTCTGGCGTGTTGTTCATCCATCAGATGGGCAGATTTCATTCTTGGTCCTGCTCAAAATATTCCATCTTAAGAAGTCTCCTCCTGATAAGCGGGCAATAAAAGAACAGCTTGGTACACTTTTCAACAAGAAGTTCAAAAAATCTCTTGGATGAATCCTATCCTCTTTTAACAAATTTTAATTAACTGTATTCACAGAAGATAAATGCGTTTGTCAGTTCTTGAGAAAGCTGATGTCCACAAATATCCAATTCATTAGACAAAAAGGAAAGAACTGAAACATAAGTATCAGGCAGTAAGACAGAAACTTGGCTAAAGAAACTTCATTTTAAGCTTCTGTGGAACTGGTACTCGCATGTACTTAATGAGAACACCTAGTTCAGATCAATAATGGGAAYGTGTAGTAAGCAACCAGGCCCAGAAAGAGAAAAGACACAAAGCCAAYTATGACAGTCACAAAATTAGAATGGTTAACAACAAATATGGAACCCAAACATACTGGATAGCAGAAATGGAACTGCTGAAAGAAAAATGTGTTACTGAATTATAATATTTAAATGTTCCCCTTTGCAATAACTATCTGAAAGAGATACATTTATCTGAGAGAGCTGTGATGCTTTTAAGAAGTATTTGAAGATGCCTCATGAAAACCTGTTTTGATGGTCTTTACTCTTTAACTTATGCAGTATGAAAAACATACAAATTTTCTGTCTTTTGTTCTCCATGAGGTTTGATTTTTCTAGAAAAATATCCACACAAAAAAGTAAATTAAGATGTTGATTTGCCTCCCTAAGCCAGAATGTTTTAGCTGCAGCAAATTTTGTTAAGTTTTCTTRAACTGCTTGAGAGCATATCTTCCTCCCTTTAGTAGCACTAGCAGTAATTACCTGGTGACTTAGACTGTTAGTGTCATTATAAACAACTTGCACTCTGTACCACAGCAGCTGATCAGGCCAAAGAGTGTCACAAAAAGAAAGTGAAAATATTAACTGGCATGGTAGCTTGTGAGAAATCTTCAGAAAACTGAAATAACTTTTGTTGCTTGTATACAACTAATCTCTCATTTTCCTCTCTTGCTTGTTCTGCAAAGCTTAGAACGYACCCCTGCATCCAAGCCAGACTCCAGTCAAAGGTACTATACTATCAGAATTGGAAGCACAAAAGTAGGCCTAAACAAGATTTCTTGGATTTAAATTTAATTTTTAAACCAATTCTTCAAATGATTTGTAGGATTGAACTGTAGAGGATAAGAATGAAATCAATAGGTAGCAAAAAGCCTTTCTTTACGATTGGTTAATACACATTTTATCTGCAATCTGCACACTAATCTTTTTATGAGTACTCCTTAATTACCTGACATGCTTTACTTCCCCTCTCCTGTGCTGTGAACACCACACCTAAAACACTAAAACAGCACTTGGTACACAGCCACTAGGTCATACAGTATCTCTTTGCAAGACATCTACTCCTTTGTTCATAGAAATTAAATGCAGAGACTGGTGTTTTTAGAAGTACAAAACATTTCTCCAGCCAAACTAATAAAAGGATAATATTTGTTAGCTTAGCAATGTGCAAAAGGATAGCACTTTAAAAATAATGAATAATAATATATGGAATATGAGGTAACAGAAAMGACTTGAAATAGCAGGAACATACTGGATGGGATCTGGGATAACACAGAAGCATTATTTCTATTGCATAGTAGTTCATTTATTGCATATTTTATTGCACACAGTAGGCTATATCCAAGGTGTAGGACATGGCAGTGCTCCCCAATGTAAGTGTGCCTGTACAGYTGAGCCACCTCTCAAACCACACTGAGACAATATCCCAATCTACTATTCCCTTCCTTCCCAGGGATGGTAAGGGATGAAAGRAGACCTCCATGCAAGGGCTGGAAGAGAACTCGACCATGTACTTTCTGGTGACCTTGGGATCAGGACTTCTGCTACGCTACCACAATAGTACTAGGAGATCTGGGCGTAGATCAGGATGCTAAAACTGAGGYACAGAACAAACTGTCACTTTTTTGATCAAAGTCAGCCTTCCTCTAGACATTTAATGAACAAATAATAACTTGTAAAACATACCGGAGGCAGGTACAGGATTATTATTGTTCCACCTTAAAATCTCCCACATTTATAACGGATAAATGAAAAGCATATTGTCTTTGATATTTTGTCTTTCCATTTCTGAACTGCGGGGAGGGGGGGTGATACTTGTGACAGACTGATCCAAATTCTTCTGCAGAAGAACGGTACTTACTTCAGCTAAGTTATACCAAAGATGAACTTGGTCTGTTGTACTCTTTCTTTTGACTGAACTGGCAGGCTTAGATTTCCAAAATGTAGTTTCTCAGATCATCTCTCCCTGAAGGCCTGAGCCTCAGATTGACTCAGGTTAACTTGGTTTTACCTTATGTACTATAAAGATCCAGCTACAGTCTATGCAAGTAACATAACAAAGTCAAGCAAACAGTTTATTTGCTTGGGAGAAAGAAAAGCAAAACACAATCTGTGATACTGYTTATAAAATGGAAAAAAAATTACAGTCTAAGCATTGCGAAGAGGAACACATCACAGACAGGAGAAATATGTGCTGCTAGCAGAACTGGAACATTTGATATGGCACATACTTTTTTTCCAGCAGACTTGCTGGCTTTTCTTTTTTTTTCCAGAAAACTTGCCAATACTGGATTTTCCCAACTGGTAGGGACATACGTTTTCATAGTGACCCACAAAAATTAGATCTTAAGTATATTATTTTATTATAATTGAGGCTAGGAAGGAGAACTAGGAAAAAAAATATGAAGTCCAACATTTACTCTGGGCTAAGTATGTAATTAGATAGCCTCAGGAGGAAAAATGTCCTAAGAGTAAAAAAAAAAAATAAAAATAAACTTGTGGACCTGTTAAAAACAGAGCATGTTAGGCAAATCAAGAGCAATTAATATGTAACAAAGAGCTTGATATCATCAGATTAGATAGCCACCAGTAMGTGTTATACGATGGGATAAGCAAGTGTTATCCCCTGATACAAAACAAAACAGAGTTCTCTACTACAGCAATCTTTTCTCTTGACTCAGTAGAGGGATCAATAAAAAAATACTACAGTTAAAATGTATTTTCTTACCCTCAAGGAAGTGATCTAAGTTACAGTGCAGTTCCTTTCCCTGTTACCTTGCAAGTGTTACCTTGC
Organism: Rhea americana; assembly: GCF_003343005.1. NCBI lineage: Eukaryota > Metazoa > Chordata > Aves > Rheiformes > Rheidae > Rhea > Rhea americana. The sequence continues at coordinate 1,502,645 of NW_028186912.1, forward strand.
AATAAGAACCCTCCAAAGGGAAATATATTTTAGTAATTTAATTATTCAGGAGATAAATATTTTGGCTCTTGTCATTAAGATACAGATAAAAATAAGTAATAACTAAATTTTCATAGGAAGTAGTGCTTGGMGTATTTCACTTGTTGAGACTGTGTAAGCCTATTTTTATTCTAGATATACTCTAGCTATTGAGCTGAACCAGCATATTTGAAAAATTAGAGAACATAAGCAAAAAAACAGAGCCTGGTTTTGGAAATTTGGACACRCCAAAAGAGTTCCAAACCCAAACATTAAACTTTTTGCCTAATTACACCAAAATTACAGATGAGGTATTTCTGAAAATTAATAAATAATAATGGATCTGACTGATCTCTTGCTAGTGCACCTTGACAGGAGGCACAAAGGAGGATCCTCAGAATCAGACCGCTAAGCATCCAAGGGGCATGTCTGAACAGGTCATATGCTGGAACAGATGGCAGCACAGGACTGAATTAAAATATAAGTTCTTTCAGGAATATACATTATCCTTTTTGTTATTAGGCATCCCATTTCATGGATTTTTTTTTTTTTTTTTTGGTACTGCACATTTGATTTTTTTCTTTAAAAAGAGGCCTTGGGCAAAATAAGCCCTCTTAGCACAGCCTTATTGAAAAGGTTGCTCCGAACAGGTAACAGGCTTTCCAAACAAGTCCATTCTGTATGCGTCCTTTTACAGATGCTATACAACCTGCAGCAAAAGGTTCAGTTAAAAATGAAGTAAAAGCCATCCAAAGTACGCATACCATCAAAACTAAAAAGACCAGTTAAGATGCAGGACACAAATGCAGAGCTGTTGCTAGATATAAGCAAATTTTAGAGCTGACAAGCACAGAAGATTCCTGGAGGCAGTAAATTGTCACAATCTACTACTTTGCCTCTATCAGAGCTCTAAAAAATCATTCACTACTGCCGCCACCACCGAGAGTGGGATCAGTTACTACTACTGGAAGAGAGAGGGGTAGGAAAATGATCTCTCCCTGCAGTGGTAAGTATCAYCTGTGAGTCTTCCTTTCTCAAGAAGACGGCAAGAATGGCAGGCTTGATTCTCTGGGACTCTCCCCTGGCTCTCCAGCCCATCTCCAACCTTTCTCTTTTATTATATGTGTCAGCAACAGTCTAATCCTAACTTGGTTTTAGTCTTTTGTCATCTGCACAGCCAAATTGCATTCCAGCTATGTTGTTACAAAGTTTTGAGCTGGCCCTTTCTAAATCAAAACTACAGTGGAAAAACATGAACCTGCAAAGATTCTTCAGACGTGCTCGTTACCAGTCAAATCTGTTCATTAAAATCTCATTCTTAGACCCATATTACTGATTATGAATGTAACATTAAGTTCAATTATTGCACATTTCCAATAATCTCAATTATCTTCATTGAATATTTGAGCTAAGGATGAGTTGTTAAGTAAGAACCATCTCCTGGTATCCTTCACATTAATTAATGGAAAATTTGCAGCTCTGTAGCCAACATGATTTGAAAATCCAAGCCAAACCAACTAAAAGCTAAAAATAGTGGGCTAAAATAAGTTTCCAACCACAGATCAATGTCATGCATAATTAAGGAAGCAGTAAAAAAATCATGTTAGCTTCAAGTCCTACTAGCAGTTCATTTCTAGAAAAGAAGTTTTTAAATGGATAAGATGACAAAACTTAAAAACACCTTTCTCTTCTCCCTTTCCTGACACATATACTTTTTCCAAGTTTTTAAAATGCATTCTGATATATTCCAAAAGCTAGCAAAGTGCAAATGCTCATGCCTGATTTTAACTGTTCATAACTGTATGCTACACTAGATATACATTTGTAATAATATAAATGCTAAAATAAAATATAGTATGACAATACATAGTTAGAAAAATTAAATAATCGCTGTCAATATTTATTAATCAAACAACAATCAGTAATCAGTGTTCAGAACAGATTGCACTACATGCTCGTAGGACTTTGGCACTGCAGCCTGTAAGCACAGTGGGTGAAATCCTAGCCCTTCTCAAGTCCAGAGCAGACCTCTCTGGGACTTCAGCAGGGACAAGGTAAAACACGCCACTGTTACTGTTACCAGAACATTTTCTATCTTCAGTATCAGCCAAGGAAGTTACCCCAGCTTTGGCACTGCCAGAAGGCTTCTGCAGTTTTGTTGCTAAATCACAGCTATGCATATACACACTTTTGAGAGTCCAATAACCTTCTGCTTACACAGGCAGGTCTCCATTACCTCACTGGCCCAAATTCTGTTGGCCTGGAATATTACACTGTACTTCCATGTAAAAGATCGTTATGGAAATGAAATGGCTCTGTTTCTTTTCAGGAGYATTTCACTCACAGATATCCATATGCTCCCAAGCACAGAGAAAAATATTACAAAYGGGTTTCTGCAAGAAATATGATCAGAGGAGTAAACTACCAATACTTTTACTATTGCTTCTTAAAATACAAAGGAAAAATAGGTCTCTTTAAGAAATGTTGGAAATACTGCAAAAGTCAAGCTGGATCCCAACTCTAGCAATTCCAATCAGATTCTCATCCCACAGTCAATATAGTACCTCTCCAGTTTTCTCATCCTGCATCCTTGCTGTTCAGTTTTCTTACTGCTTTTAATATGTCTTTTAAAAWTTTCCCAGTTAACACCTAATGTAGTAATCGGAAAAGGATTTTAAGCCTAAACTACTTTGATTTAAATACAAGTCAAAACTAAATAAACAAGCTATTGGAAAGGGCAAATGTGACAAAATCTAACAAAGATGCCAGGAAAGGAACATATTTAAGTATGTGCATAAATCTGATCCCTGTTCAGCAAAGCCACTTGGTCATGAACATAACTTTATGTTTAAGTTAAGTTGTCCCCAGCAGGACATAAGAATTTTTAAAATTTTTTTCTAAAGATAGTGCTACAAATATCATTTGTATAGTGCTACAAATATTTGCATTATTAGCATTTTTGTACATTTCCATTTAAGGTAGGTGAGGAAAAGGGAAGCAAGGATTAGCTTGATGTACACAGTGTGAGACTAGGTTTTGCAGGTTTAGGACCTCAGCATGTTGTTCTTTCATTTTTTCTCACTCATGCTTTCAAWTTATTTTTTTCTCTCTCATACTTCCAAATTTTTATCAGATGGAAGACTGGTCACAGACTGGCATGTGCAATCATGCTAAGAAATAAACAAAACCTAAAATTTTCGTTTTACAATTTATTTAAATGCTTCAGCCAGGAAATCATCACTTCGTTGGCTCCATACTCTGCAAAAGCTGACAAAGCCATTTTGAGCAGACAACTGAGGCTCAAGAAGAAACGATGTTTCCAACAGCCGCTTACAAGAAAGGTATTAGACACTGGCTTGTAACGCTGATTTGACTGAAGAGCAGCTGACAGCTTCATCCAGAACCCGTCTGAAAACTGACATATTAATACCTAAGACAATCCTATTCCAAGATTTCTCTACACTAATCTGAGGGTTTTCTTCAGTTAAAATTCAGCTATAATTTTCTTTCCATTACAAAAATAGAAAAATAGCTGCATTTTACAGAGTATTAAATCAGTTTGTGGACGGAATTTCAAATGCCAGTAATATCCTGTGAAGGACTGGAAGCAGTAGCACCTTGGATACTGTAATTTTACCATATATTCTCCTCTTTCATTCAAAGCAAGAAAAATCTTTCCTTGTATTTAAGATTTTTTTCCTTTCTCACCTCTTCCTCCATATCAGGAATTACAGAGTTTGTCTCCAAAAAAAAAAAAAAAAAAGCTGTAAGAAGAACTAGCTATTACAGTTCAGGGATTTAACAAATATCCCTCAGATGTCTTTGTGGAAGATGGAAATGCTGACTGAGATTTCCATAAAAGGTTCAAAAGATGTRTATGCCAGTATGGTACTATTATCTTGCCCAGAATTTGGATGACAATGTATTTCATTTACTACTGGCTATTTTTTTCAAATTCTGCCTGACAATTTTATACTTTAACCAAGCCTGTAGCTATAAAGGAAGATGCTTCTAAATTCCTTACTTGGTTCCATTTGAAAATGTATGCCTTCCATTCTGCAGATAGGGCAAAACTTCAGACAAAAAAACATGTTGAATTTGCATGCCCAGGAAATGAAACTATCCTTTCAGTTCCTCATCTAAATTTCCATTACATTGATTTAAGAAGCACAGGTTTAAAAAAGGTTAAAACTGTCAGCAAGGCTGTAATTTCCAAACCTAGCCTTAATTAGCATGCCTGCAATTGTTTATACACAACTCTTTAAGCTGGAATTTTTGRCACTGTCACTTGATTTGGACATTGCCACAGATGATGGAATTCAGATTGCTGAGGTCTCATTTTGATGTTCCTTTCCAGTTTTCCCCTTACAACTCATTAGCTGACTTCTAGTACTTCTATCTCAACTTGCTCATTCTGTGCTGTCAAACAGAAAACCTCATCTCGTACAGCTTCTATGGAAAAAAGAACAGACATACCCCATTCTCTCTGAGAAGGACCAATGATTTGCTGTATTAGATAAAATCACATGGTCAAAAAGATTTTAAAAGTTTATTGAAACATGAAATCAATAAAATCTTAAAGCTGCAGAAGCAAAAAGATTACATTTACAACTAAGGTATTAACTGACAMAGAGAAATATGGGGAACACTCTGAAAAGGAGGTGCATTACAGCCCAATTATGTTTTGAGGGGCTGTTTGTGTGTATGTGCGTGCRTATGTGTGTGTACACATGTACGCATGCAAGATGAATTTCTGAGCAGGAAATGGCAGGGGRAGAAAACAGCTTTTGTTCCCTGAAGCCAGCTCCTGCTGAGGCAATCAGTGCAAGCTTTCATAACACACGCAAGTATATACACACACTGCTGTGAGAAAAGCTTTTAGCATTCTGGACCCTTCCTTTGATTTCCAACCAAAAATAAGTGCGAAACGGGGAAAAAACAAAGAGGGAAAGCAAGGGAAGATTGGATACTCAAATTAACATTTTATTTGCCATTTATACCCAATTGTTTTTTTATCTTTGTAATTCCAAAATAATGGTGGCAAATTGCCAATCAAAAACAAAACTACTGTTTCTGCTCCATTCTATGGATCAGACTTTGGGTATTACACTGCTGAAGAAGCAAAGATCATCCTGAATACTTAAACAGCAGCTATATGAAGATTTCGTTGTTTACGGCGAATTTTTAGCTGCCATGAAGTTGGTATAATTTTTCTTATGGTCTTTTCCCCTTAGTGTAGGGGAATGTAAAAGGACATTTAAGAATCAAAATGTAAGTCTATAAAGCTGATGTTCCTCAGTGTCACAGCATTTTCTAGCTGCCACAACAGCTTCACAGTGGCTTTAGCAGTCAGACACAGCTTGAAATGGCCCAGCACATCCTCAGTTAGGCCATAAGGTAAACAGGGACTTGGGCAGCCTCAGAATTGAGACAGGGAGAATAAACATCACACAAAGCCACCCTCCTATTCCCAGGTGCTCTGAATACAAACAGGGAACTGACTACCTGGGTCAGTATTTGTAACCTAAAAGCTTAACCTTTGTACATGTGTATGCTGATATTTCTTGATGATACTTGATGATCTGAACATTTCTAAAATATTATACACCTGTAGTATTTCCTAAACTTARATGGTTGTATGTTGCTATTTGTATGTTGTACACTGTTTTATATTTACAATAATTACGAGAGGGTCCATGACACTAATTGAGACATTTGGATATAAGCTCTTTTGAAGGATATATTTAAGGCTTTTCTTCACCACATAGACTTCAATCTGCAGCATCACTTCACATTACAACACATTACAACACATTACAAGTGAGGTACTCTGTTGCCAACTTCATTGAGATCAGAGAAAACAAAACCAATCTTTCTCACTTTTATATTGCATGCTTCCATGCTAAAACCATTAATAGATTTAAAGGCTTTAAAGCATAGGACCTAGAATGCAGTTTCTGGCGACTTAGGCCTTTGTATGAAGATAATGAATTACATTCCTATTCTGCTGTTTTTCATATGGGGCACTTATCTCATTCCACACTGAATGGCCTATGCTCCTTTAATAATTAGCTATTTTGTTTTTTGTACATTGTTTAGTGCAAGGACGCTAAATCCAATTTACACCACTCCATTCAAACCTTTGTCTGATATCAAAAAAAGTATTAAAAATCTGTTGATTTTTTTCAGTATAGTCACTAATTTAATATCTGAGTGCTTTGTAAAGATTAGGGTCCCAATTCAGTTGCCCAATCACAGGTATCTAGTGCTATGCTGTAGAATATATATTATATCTGCACAAGGTAGTCAGATATGACACAGGATCTACAGAAAATTCCTGTCCTTCTAAACTAGCAATTCAAGGCCAAGTGGGATAATTTAGGGCATCTCAAATGACTGCAACTGCAACTGATGCAACTGATACAAACTCTGTAAAGTTTATTTACAAGRTATCTAAAATGCTTCCTACAATCCCTTGTCAAATTCAGTGTGAAGCTTTCATTTCTTGCAATAAATGTGGCAGGATACTACAAACAAGAGTTCCCAAACTATCATCATACACTATCATCTATAATCTGGAAAATATAACAGAAGGTGAACTTGAAATTAAAGACAGTTGTAAAGATCATCTACAAAACGGCAACCTTAATTTTTTATTTTTGTGATCTCAACTTTGTGAGAATTTAATATAGTAAATACACACACAATTAAGTTTTAATGAAAGAAAACTGAAAATCCAAAATCCCATCATACATTATCTTAGTGACACCTCCATGAGTCATACCTCTGTCACTTAAACAGAGTAAGCTCAGTTAGGCTGGCATTCTCTCAGCATCTCTGTCAGCATGTTTTACATCTTCTGACCTAGAGGAATTAAATCCTTGATACCATTTCAGAATATAGTTTTCTTCAATGGATGTATATTTTTAACCCATTCTCTAAGCCTAGACCTTTTGCATTGTTCCTTTCAACAAGTTCTTGTCCCACCCTCACCAGTCCATGACCTCCAGCCTGCTCCTATTCTCCTTGTTTAATGAGTCTGGCATTCAGCGTTCTCCTTCTAGTCACAGCCTCCTCATTCAACCTGACTTAACTACTCTGCTTACATGTYGTATGCATGGTCTTGTCAGTATTAGGAGCTGTATGAGCTTGAAGCCTGCCTGTCCTGACAGACCAGGACAGACCTGACAGACCTTCYAGAGAAGCTCTGGAAGTGTGGGTTAGATGAGTGGAGAGTGACGTGGACTGAGAACTGGCTGAAAGGCAGAGCTCRSAGGGTYGTCATCAGTRGCRTGGAGTCCAGTTGGAGGCCTGTGGCTAGTGGCATCTCCCAGGGCTCAGTACTGGGTCCCATCCTGTTCAACTTCTTCATCAACAACCTGGARGAGGGGACAGAGGGCCTCCTCAGCAACTTYGCTGATGATACCAAGYRATACACCTGAGGGCTGTGCTGCCCTTCAGAGAGACCTGGMCAGGCTGGAGAGCTGGGCAGAGAGGAACCTCCTGAGGTTCAACAAGGGCAAGTGCAGAGTCCTGCACCYAGGGAAAAATAACCCTGGGCACCAGTACAAGCTGGGGGCTGACCTGCTGGAGAGCAGCTCTGCAGAGAAGGACCTGGGAGTGCTGGTGGAYGACAAGCTRACCATGAGCCAGCAATGTGCCCTTGTGGCCAAGAAAGCCAATGGTCTCCTGGGGTGCATTAGGAAGACTGTCGCCAGCAGGYCGAGGGAGGTGATCCTGCCCCTCTACACAGCCCTGGTGAGGCCTCATCTCAAGYACTGTGTCCAGTTCTGGGCTCCCCAGTACAAGAGAGACAGGGAGCTACTGGAGAGAGTCCAGCATAGGGCTACGAGGATGATCAGAGGGCTGGAGCACCTGCCCTATGAGGAAWGGCTGYGAGAGCTGGGCCTCTTCAGCCTGCGGAAGAGAAGACTGAGGGGGGATCTTATCCATGTGTATAAGAACCTGAAGGGAGGGTGTCAAGGGGATGAGAACAAACTCTTTTCAGTTGTCCCGTGTGACAGGACAAGAGGCAAGGGGCAGAAACTGAACCACAGGAAGTTCCGCCTGAACGTGAAGGGGAATTTCTTCACTGTGAGAGTGACAGAGCCCTGGCACAGGTCGCCCAGAGAGGTGGCGGAGTCTCCTTCTCTGGAGATCTTCAAGGCCTGCCTGGATGCAACCCTGTCTAMCATGCTCTAGGTGACCCTGCTGAGCAGGGAGGTTGGACTAGATGATCTCCAGAGGTCCCTTCCAACCTTACTGATTCTACAGTTCTATGATTTTTTGCAATTTGAGYTCATTAACACTAAAATGCTTATGCATATGTAGATTAGAACTTTTCATGGATTTACGTGAACAGAAATGGATAACAGAATGTTATCCAAACCAAAGAAGCATGCCTTTGACTCAAAGGCTATTCCTATGGCAAATTTTAATTCCTTCCTAGAAGGCACAGGAATATCAAATAWAATAATTTTTATTTACCTTTATTCTAAGCACTGCAGAAAAGGGGGTTTTTTTGTCCTTATTCTTAAGAATGGCTGAAAAAAAGTATCACACTGAAGTAAATGACCTACTGGAAAAACTTCAGACCAAGCAATCAAAGTCTGAGCTAATTCTAAGCAAGACTTTCATAATGGGAAATGTTGGGTAAATTTAGGAACAGCTAACAGTACCACTCCAAAATATCATACTGAAATCCCTAAAATGAACTTTATCATAGGAGCTAGGCTCAGTTCTTGATATGTGGCACATCTTATGACATGCTTATCATAGTCTGACTACGCGGTCAGACTATAAGAAACATATGTCTTGAAAACTCAATGCATACATATGAAGYCTTCCTTGATTTTTCTCTAAACTTGTAAGATACGGAACTGAGAATCTCATAATATATATACAGTTATCAAAGGCTTGTATCCAAACCAAACTGAAATCAGAAGCTCTTCTCAACAGAAATGTAAGACTGAATTTTAACCTTCTACTGCCAGTGTTTTATTACATATAGTATATATACGCATGCTACATTGCAATATTTTACATGTATCAGACTTCCATGGACAAAAGCATTGATCCACATAGCATGTACATTTTACAGAATTTCCTTTGTCCAGAACTAACCCTCATTGATCAAACAAGAAACCAATACGAAATGAAATATTTCATAKCTACAATAGGTTAAGACCATGCTCAGATGCTCCAGGACAGCACTTCTAGCTGATCTTTTAATCATGTTTCTAACCATGTCCATTACCCTATTACACAAGTTTAAGTTGTCCATCTGAACCATATTTCCTAATAGGACATAAACCAGTATATCCCTTGCCTTTCATAAATGACTTCCCCAGCTGCAGTAAATGAAGACYACAGAACATATCATTTCGTCTGTCCACTGTGTAACACAAGCATTTTTTTTCAGTCAATATCCATTCCATTTTACCCCAATACACATCAAGGATAGTTGCTATTTAATTCCCAATTAAACAAATTTGTTATACAAAAAAGGAAGAACAGACCAGATAATTACTATGTCTGTTTCACAGTCAAATCATACTACAAATTAAATATATTAAAATCAAAGCTTCYGTTTAAAAGGACACTATCAAAATATTTGTCATAAAATAATCTTTTCTCTTTTATAATATAATAAAGTATAGAGTAAAAAAATTGAAATCTATTTCTCTGCAAAACCTTTGTCTTTCTTCCATGCATACACAYCGCTTTTTTTCTGTATGTTTCCTCAGGAATAATAGTTTGCTGGAAGGTATTCATCCTTTTTAGAAAGTAACAGTAAAGCATTTGTTTTGGGAAGAAAAAATAGGTAGACACTGCACTTTGTGCTTGTTTGTATAAAGAGAGAAATACTTACAGCAACTCCCCATGTATTATCTTTGCAAGTTCCTTTCCATGTTTCTATATGAGCTGAAACTCCTCAAGAGGATCACTAACACAAACGCCAGGGAGTCCCTGATGCCTTGAAAGAAGGAGGCTGTGCTCCTATGAATCCCAGTAGAATAATGTTGCTAAAAGGCTCTCCCAACCATTCTCTTACCAGCCAGCATCAGAGCTCTCTGTTGAAACTTGTTGTAGTGATCTTTCCACTAAATTTTAAGTATTTTTCCTTTAAGGGTAAGAGAGAGAATTAAAACTGGCTGGAACAACATTGCATAAATTTACCATTCAGTAGGCTGTGGGGCAATGCGAGCCTACACAAAAGACCCAAGGTTTTCAAGATCTCAAGCCATACTGTGCAAAGTTTGGAGCCTATCAGCTCTGAGTCTGTCAGGCTCAAGCCTAGCAGAACACACTGAGCTTATTTCAGCAAACAAGTAAAGATTTGAACTTTATATGAGTAGCCTACTGAAACTAAARTAACTTGTTTCAAATCAAACATATCAATGACATAGGTCTAAAAATGGTAATCAGATCACGCACATTTCTGGTAAAACTGATTTAGTGTTCCTCATTTGAGCACAATTTTCTTGCGTAGGTAAATAACAATCAAAATACCCTAGCTTCTTGAAGCTTTCCACAATATGCTCTACTTTTCTAAGAACATGGTTTTTCTGTAAAAATAACATGGGTTGCTTCTTTTGCAGCCCTCTGAACTACTATGATCAGACAGGTTGCTCAGCTCCTGTCTTTGAAAAGCTTCATCTCACTATTAAGAAAACACATTAAAAACCGCACAGAGTTGCAGCTTTCTTCTAATGTTCTTTATTACTGTATTTAATATTTAACTTAACTCTACCAAAGTCCACATGATCTCACACCAGATTTATGATCTGCCCTGCTGAAATCAATGGAGTTACAGCTGTGCAAAACTGGCTTGATGTGGCAAAAAAATATCAGGCCTTCAATTTACAGAAACAACCTTTTAGATCATGAACTCTGTTATCTCTGAAGTTAATAGGAGAGGGTATTTTACAAGAAGCTGAACATGTCTTTTTCTGGCTTCACTTCATGGCATGCAGATTAAGCTGGCAATCAAGAACACTAATGAGTTAATATATGAATACCTCTTTTAGATACAATATTGCAAAGACCTGCCGCTCCAGGATTTTTTTAACTGGGCCAGTAATTCAGGGAAATTATCATCGTTCTAAAAGCAAGGYAAGTATATTTTTTCCTGTACTAGTAAATCTTTATGATGATTTTGCAAGGCTGCTTAAAGATTTTTTTCCCTCTTATACACACACAATTACAGTATCACATGTAACTGGGAACAAAGACTACAGGGAACAGAGTTTAATGGACTGTGATTACTGTTCTGGAACAGATCGAACCTCTTTATAGCCTATGAGAAGATGATGTGAACTGAATTCAAACAAAGAACTGATAATGGATTTTACTGAAAGCTACACAGTTAAAAAAAAAGACTCTCATAATTTACAGCTATGCAAGGTATTTCAAAGTAAAAAAAAAGGATTCCAAATAAATAACAGCTCTGTTATATGGAAAACAGACTAATGCATTTTTTCTTTACAGTACTCTGTTCCCAAGAAAGGAATACCAATAATATTTTTTACATTAATTTTAAATATTTTCATTAATAGTGTTATGTTCTGGCTTTTTTTGTTTCACTCCTTGCTGTTTATGCAGTTCCGCTCATGCTTCTATCTAATACAAGTCCCTGCTGCTACCAAAGCAAATCAATTTTAATTTAACCAATGCTTTAAAAATAAAGCATATTTAATGTCAGCAATTCTGTTCTGCTCTACTTCTCATTCCAAATCAACTATCAAGATATTGTATTCTTCTGTCATCAGTAACGTGAAGGAAGAGGTGATTTTTCAGCTATCGATAATATTCTTCTTGACTAGCTCACAGCACAGGGTTAGGAAGTGCCTGATCCCTGAATAAATACCCTCCTTTCGGACTATATATGTCATTTCTGATGTACTATCCTTAGTGGCTGTTTTAATCTGATACCTCTCCAACTAGTAGAGGAGTAGGCTGCATCATTCTGAGTAAAYAGCTTTTGATTTTTAGTCTGCAGATGAGAAAATTAATTTAAAATATATTTACTGTAGTGCTATCACTGCTTCAAATTCAACCTTTGACACACAGACTGAACCCCGTTTGTAAATCAAAATATATCTTATTAAATTTCTTACCAAATGAGACTGATGGATGAAGAACAATGAGTAACAGCTGCCTGTGCTCTATTACCAATGGTACTATTGAGTTAATCCATAAAACTCACAAACTACTAAAACCCAGTTTGTGATTTCTGATACACATTTTCAAACACCATTTCACTAATGTCAGCCTTGAGAACWGACCCATTACCAGAACTGGGCCCCAAATCTCCATACATAAATCTTCACAGACCTTTTTCACTGTATTGAAGAGAATCTGTTCTCCATATGAGCAATCATTTTCATACCTCAAATTATTTTCTACATTTTTAAAAATAGAAATACTGGTGAGTTTGTAATAAGCAAGCTCAGGCTGAAGTTTTTCTAAAAGGTATTTTTCCTCTAACTTTGAATCCCCCCCACTAGACGCCCACATCCTCCTAGTCTTTTTGTATTGCCTGAGTAACAGACATCTCCACTAGAAAGACTCAAACAATTACCTAATGGTGCAGAACTAGCATGACAGCCCTCGCTGCTGTGCACCCCATTTCAATGAGGATGTGTTTTGTATGACTCAGAATGCATCAGACGAGGAAAGAGAACTGCAGTCCCAGAAATAATAAACAGCAGCACACAATYTGGAATAAAGATACTATGCTGCTTATTCATCAGTGCCCAACAGCTAATTGCATTGCATATTTTATTATATGCCTAATAGGATATGTGTATGGATGTATGATCATGCTCCTAATGAGCTCCACAAAAATGAATCAATGCTCTTTGTTAAAAATACCAAGCCCTACTCAGTTATACTCTGATATTGGTAGAAAGCTAGATGCATTATGTAAGGAAAAAAGTGACACAAATAAATTGCATTCCCATGCCCATATATCAGTCACCAAAAGTCAGACTGGTGCCCTGCTGTGGAAAGGGGCACATCACTTAGAAGGAGGCATAAAAATACTTTTTCCAAGTACTCAGCATAAAGGCTAGGCACAACTGAGTTGTGGACTCGAGGTTTCACAAAACGGAGAATCTTTATGSAACAGCCATTTCTCATAACTAACCTTACAGACAGCAGAATACTCACTGTTTTTGGAGGGATAGCAGAGCTGTGATTCCAAGTTTCCCAAAGGAACAGTGCAATACCTATTTCATAGAATCATAGAATCAGTAAGGTTGGAAGGGACCTCTGGAGATCACCTAGTCCAACCACCCTGCTCAGCAGGGTCACCTAGAGCATGGTAGACAGGGTTGCATCCAGGCAGGCCTTGAAGATCTCCAGAGAAGGAGACTCCACCACCTCTCTGGGCAACCTGTGCCAGGGCTCTGTCACTCTCACAGTGAAGAAATTCCCCTTTACGTTCAGGCGGAACCTCCTGTGCTTCAGTTTCTGCCCACTGCCATTTAAGTGAACCCAGATGCAYGGTCTTCACAGCAAAACCATACACACATTGAGATGCTCTTGACAGTTTCTGCACCTTGCTGTGTGCATGGTTTGGGAACAGCCTGTTACCTCAGAGAGAGCTGTAAAAAGTCACTGAAACATTCCTAGACTGAAGTGACCTCACATTAATTTTTCCTGTGGAAGTACACAAACTCCAGCAAGGGTTACACCAGAACTTGAGCTCTAAACTTTCATCCTAGCTGCGTAGGGCACAACACACTTCCAAATTCAGGTGAGATTTTTTTTTCTGCAGGGATAATGTTAAAATCTATAGAAGATATATGCAGTGAAGGTCTGTCCTTCCTCAGCCAAAGTTTCTACTGGCTGATGAGTTTGCAGATGAGTGCTGCCCTCTCTTTYATTATCAGCTACTGCTCAGAACCCTACTCTTCTCTTAAGCATGGATTTGAGACATCTGCATTTAATGACAGAAAATCCTACCCTATTTCTCCTTAAAAACAAAAAGGAACAATCCCTTCRTTAGTTGTTATTTATATATAGTACTTTCAGTAGAAAGGAAAATGAGAAGTTCTCTTAGATAATATAAAGCAACAATAAAATTTCTGCATCTCTGTATCACATTCCTTTTCTTCTCCCTAATCCTCCAGGTGTTTACTTTCTGGTCTGGTTTAAGTCTAGYTTTTTCTTGCATATATTGATGCTTCTAAGATCAGTAGCTGTTTAATCTGCTTCTTATATTTATATAGAGGGTAGAGACGTCATTTTATTCCCCTTTTTGCATAATGCCTCTTATTTTCATGTATTTTTAGAATGAATAGTTTTTGTAGATCAAATTTTAACAATCCACCATGAAGAGCAATTAACCTCAGTAAAGTCACCAACAAAATTCCGTTCCTTTACTTTTAGGAAGAAGTTCAATTTTTAAAATCATTGCACACAACAAAAATCCTTGAGATGTCTCCTGTACTGCACCATCTCACGGCCAGCTGAATCTGTTTAAAAGACTTGAAAGTACTGCAGTACTGCCTTTTTTTCTAAAGAGGAACACATTTCCCTGAGGCAGTGTCTCAGGGCTATTGCAGCTGCATAGTTTTCCAAAAATCATTATTTATTGGTGTTTTCAGTTCATTACCTATATAGACAAAAAAAATGCCAACATTTTACATCCTCAGAGCTGGAAACGCAATAGAGCTGGGAAGGGCTTCCCTAGAAGATTTCAGCTTTCTCCACAGATAGGAGGCATGAATATGGGTTGGCTTTTTTTCCAACTTAACTCTAACACTTATTTAATATCAAAAATTTAAAAGACAGCACTTTTTTACTTTTAAAAGTAGAAGAAACTAAAAGATAAATGAATTCAACACTCAGCAGTTATGACTACTTTTGTTTTATAATTTCTTCAACAGCTTTCTGTTCTGCCAAGGATGACTGACTACGGGGCTTTGCTTTCCTAGCCAGACACTATGCTGCACAAAGATAAGAGAAAGGAGCTCTGGAATCTTCCCACAGACTGATAATGTTCAGAGGCCCCATACTTCATATCACTAACCTCCAAGTCATTTTCTCCCCATAGAAAAGGGAAGATACAAAGAGGTTATTGAAAGGAACCGCAATCAGTGTAAAGGTATTCTAACTTCTGCTGTTATTTTGTCTTCCATCTTTCTCTCATTTATTCTCTCAGATACAGGAGTGCAAGCCTTACTGTACTGAATTCCTGCAGGGCAGAGAGAGTTGCTTGGGGAGAACAGACATAAACTGGGCTTTTCTTCTCCAGATCTCTGCAGGCTAGCAGACGACTGACAGCGCATTACTGCCTATGCAGCATTAGCTTGCTCTCGGGGTCTGRGAAGCTAGCTTAAGGGCAAAAATATTATAGTTAGCAGGGAAATGCAGACCTTTACTAGCAGTGTATTAATCCACCAGGCTGTTTGTACAGACAGATTCCACTGCGCCTTCACAACTAAGTATCTGTAGTCTGGTTTCTGCATACCCTGTGATCATAGCCTTCAAAATGATCCTGAAATTGCCCTGAAAGAAACTAGACATGTCGACTGAAAAAACRTCATATTTGCAAGCTTTTCAATTAAAAACAAGCCAATTAATATAAATCTAAATAATTCTGATTATAGAGTGTTAAAGTGACCAAAGGCACAGGTTAATCATAGGCTTTAATGATCCATATACTTACTCAAATCAACACTTCTGTGAGTCTGGGCTCTAAACTTCAGGATAACTAATACCAAGAAATCAAGATCCAGATTTTTTTTATGCTGAACACAAAAAAGGTAGGTTTCCTGACTGCAGAGGACCATTATCATTATCTACTCAGATTTCTCACGTAAAACAGTTCACTGAACCCTCACCACTAACTGAGTTGAGCCCAGTACTCAAAGTACATTTTTCTTTCAGAAAGATATCCAAGCAACCAGCAGAAATGGAAATACTGTGCACTATGCCCAGTGATTAACCCCCTGAGTAAGAGCTGTAAAGATGTAAAACTTACAAGCTGCTTTGTGGGTTAAGATTGCTGATGGAAGACCACTCCCTGACTCTGGGCTGCAGATGATAATTATTTCAGATTTCTGCAAAAATGGTGTCACTCACCTCAGACTATAATCCACTCTTTCATATTCAAGACTTTGTTTATTTAGCAGATTAAGTCTATTTTATACTGGGAAAAACACTATGCCATTAGCTCCACACAACAATGGGCAAAGGATTTATTCATATTTTAGGGGAAAAAAAAGCAGGATTAAAATGGTTGAAATTTAAATAATTACAGTAAGAAAACAATTAACTATATTTTAAAGATACTGTCACTCAATAGGAGCTTCAATTCACAAGCAAAACTACTGTGAAGTTAGTGATTAACTAACAGGTTTGAGAATGCTAATGCTTGAAATCATTAAAAAATATATCTCAGTGAACCTCAGTTCCAGAAAAATCATTTAAAAATACATAAAACTGAGAAAAAAATCACAGCTTTTACCAGGCTCTCTTTTACCACCTCTTTTTATATTCAGAAGCCTTGAGGTAAAAATCTTACTCTACTGTTCAAAGCAGGTCTCCACACTAGCTAAAATTCCCCTTTATACAGAAGGTTCAGTCTGAGCCTAGGAGTTTAGCATTCCTTTTAAGATTAAGGGATATACAATATAAAGTAGTTGTAAAATTATTAAAACAGCTATAAAATTATGAAGTTCAACCACTAAGACGATGACATGATTAATTTTGCATGCGTAACATCAAAGACAATGTACCATGGTATCTGCTGAGATACTGAAGAACAAAAACTTGTAGTTTCTTTTCAGTAGGTCTTCTTAGAGTAGGAGCTCTTTGGAAGAAGAAATATTTTTTCATTGCAGAAGGAGCCTAACAATAAGGGCCTGTAGGAACTGCTTCAGTTATTGCAAGAAAGCAGATGTATCTAAATGCATCTAAAAAAACACATATGCAAACATCAGGTCACTATAAAAACTAAGAAGTTCTCCTAAAAGTGGAATATTCTTGTTTCTCGTTCAGATGCAGTAATGGACTGCCCTACGTATACTATCAATCGAGGGCAAAACTTTCTTCTGAGATGATGAATAATTGCCAATCCCAGAAAAGACTAGAATTCCTTACTCCACTGTAAAGGCAATTAATAAACAAAAGTGCCACACCAGGAAAATGTGCAAATGTTCTATCTGCTATTTCACAGTACACTAATACACATGTAAAATATCCAGGATTACACTTCCAGAAGGCTATGTCCAGGACACCATTATATTGTCCTTTGGTAACAGTCAGGAAAGTTGATGGAAACCAAATGCACCATAGTGCTTAGCATACTTGTATTGAGTCTTAAGCCTGCTCTTTAATTCACTGAGTGAGCATAGCTTCAAGCTCTTAAAGAGTCAGATTTGAATGACTTTCAGCATGTTACTATCTTACTGAGTCAGATGGTATCATGGCTTTGAAAAACTGCTAATGCAATTTTCAACTTCCATTTACAGCCTTCCAAAATTTTAGATTATGCTTAGTGGACTCCAATTCCCGTTCTCATAAATTTACATCAACCTTATACCAACATTAACTGTTTAGTCGGAAGGTATTCCTTTACCTGTTCGTTACTGGACGGAGGTAACTACCTTCTAGTCCTTTCAGCTTCTCATGTTTGCAAGGTGGTTTAATTCAACAGTTTAAGGGAGAGAGGAAAATGGGCAGCCTGTAGGGATGGTCTTCTGCTTCTAACAGCCCACTGTAGCAATGCAGAAAACAGCAATTTAAGCATATTTCTCTCTGTCTCAGGTCACTGTGGACACTGCAGATGTAACAGCCTGTGCATGTATTGCCTAGTTAGGCGTAGTGAAGCTAGGCCTTATTAGCACTTAAGGTGGGGAGCATGTGGGAAACTGACTGCTGAAGAAGAATCAACTCGCATCGCGACTGTCCAGGAGCCAMAGGAAGGGAGTGCTATGCTAATGACCACAAGTTGTACCTTGAAAGAACACTAATGAGTTACACAGCTTCAGCTCCAGAGTTCTATACATCTTTTTGTTTTCTATGAGTTTTCTTGAGTAAAGAATATGTAGCATGTATTTTGCTTTTAACCTTTGGGGTCAAAAAACAGCACTGCTATCATTAATTTTCACGTTATATATTACATACATACATACATATATATATATATATATATATATATATATATATATAAAATGTTATAAAATTGCACTCGATAAGATCTGCAGTAAGTTCCATTATTTGTTACATTAACCCAGGCTTTGCTAGTAAAAATTAGCCCTCAACTCAAATATCTACTCAGTCATAGAACATATATGGAATTCAAAATGTGCATACTGAAATACTTTCCTGCTGATTTCTAGTAGACTGCCACCCCTCTAGTTCCCTAAGGCGCACTGATTGTAAACAATATCCAAGAACATCTCTCAACATTGAGCTTATATGCCTATACATGCAAACTGTCAAAATATTCCCCAAAACAATTCTGTCATGTACCAGGTAGCCCTCTCCCAAAGAATTTGCAAGCATGGTTTGGGAGGCAGTGTTCCAGGAACTATTCCTAATAGGGAGTTTGCACACAACCATCCTGTTTTTGAAGGCTAAGTGAATTTAATAACACAGATACAGAACATTATGTGCCAGTTAGTGCCTGGGAGAGTTTTTAACTTACTAGTATAGACACAGCCTTACTTTATCATATTTGTTGCTAACAAATGGTTGCATTGGTAGGTGGAAGTAGCAGCTAACTTATTTATTTGATGGTCCACATTATCTGAACAACTGCTGAAGACATCATTAATGAGTCAGACCCAGTAAGATGTTGTGTGGCTCATAAGGGGTACTGAGGATCTTAAATTCCAGCCTACCTCTAGAGGAAAATTCTCAGTACAGCCTCCAAGAATGGAGGGCACAAAAAGTATTATGCATGAATGTGATGATAATACTCATTAGACATTCAGATGCAGTGGTAAGAAAGGGCACTTCAGAAAGAATATAGTAGCTAAAAGTTGGCTCAGTACCTTTCAGGAGTGAACATAATATCAGYGAATATAACAAAAATAACAAAAGCACTGGCAGCAAAAAGCAACTTACACTGGCGAACTGTGTTCAAGTGAGGAACTAGAGAGGTTAATGAGAGAAGGAAAAAAAACAAGCAAAGAGGACTCATCACACCTTTATTTGTCTTCCTCCTATTATTTTCTTATTTCTGCGTACTTTTAGAAATGATTTAAAATTTATACTTACTCATGTCATTGCAAGACATATGTATTTTAAAATTTACCTTTTTACAGAACCTATATCACTGCCTTTCAAATTGGATGGRTTTAATAGCCCTTTTCTCGTTCCTTCTCACCTTTCAAATTGCAGATGTTCCTGCTAGAAAATAGRCATGCTTCTCCTCATCAGAATATGTCTTTATATAAGAAAACTGCATTTCTTCTGGAAACACAGTTAACTGAAGCTACTTTTTCATTTACTTTTATAAGAAATCCACAAAATGTTCTGCTGAGTAAAAGAGGAAAAAAAAAGTAAAGACCATAGACCCTTTCCCATTATTCTTTTGCTTGATGAACTGGACTAAAAAGTACCCAGCATTGACAGCAGTTTAGAAGAAAAAAGAATCCCAAGTCTGAGTCTTGTCACAGCCAGTTGCTGTAGCTCCCCTACACAAAATTACATCAGCAGAGATCTGGCTCAGAATCAGAGCAGTTAACAGAAACTATGAAAAAGACACAGGCAGTCTGACTGCTAATGAGCTAGCTAGCCTTACTCCTGAAAGAATGAAAAGCAATGGGATCTCTACGAATCATTACCGGCCATGTTCTGCAAGTTTTGGTTCTTCCTGCAGTACCTT
Source organism: Rhea americana (assembly GCF_003343005.1). Classification (NCBI taxonomy): domain Eukaryota; kingdom Metazoa; phylum Chordata; class Aves; order Rheiformes; family Rheidae; genus Rhea; species Rhea americana. Next base: position 1,522,512 of record NW_028186912.1, read on the forward strand.
AATACCTGTTATTGTTAACTTCAAGAGTGCCTATGCTACATGAGTAAAGGGAGGAAATGGCTTGTGACTAGCCAAAATTTCCAAGTGTCTGTTAATACTTGCTGACAAGTTCAGCTTCACATGTACTGAACACCTGCAGATTCTACTGCTTTCAGAAGGCTCTGAGTACTCAGCATATTGGGGGGGGGGGGGATAAACAGCACAAAGTCCTAAGCTCAGTGGAGACTTTTCTCTGATTCATTCTTGTTTATCTCAGATTTAGCACACCCAAATTGACACACTCAAAATTAACAGCTAATCTGAAATCTGTAAGACTGAAGTTCTCTACACTTTAGTCTCTTAGTTTCTCAAAGCAGGACAGCAGCTTATCATTCAACTGAATGAACCAATTCAGCTACCTCATAATTAAATAATATTTGAATAATATTATGTAAGCATAGACCATGATTAAGACCCATTAGCTTTAGGAATACAAGGCTAACTCCAAAATTCCTATCTTTTATGTCTGCATTTATTTCATTGAATCATGGAACCATCAYTTTCTTTCTTCACTCACTCTTCTCCTTTTTTCAAAATGGGGATCCACATTTTTGCTGGAAAATTTCTTTCTGGAATTTCACATACCTCTCTGAGAAAAGTTTTCTTTCTTCAAATATATCCCCGCAGTACCTGGAAATCCTGATCACAAAACTGTTCCCCAAAGCCTAGATTTGTTCATTTGCAAGATTATGTGAAATGAACCAGTGAATAAACAAACAATTACAAAGGCTATCTCACAAAATAGAACTAAAAAATTCACAGCACTGTTCTTCTCAGTTCCACAGTCGCAATTGCTTACTTATTAAATATTTTGGGAAAAGAGATAATGCAAAATAATCTAAGCAAATACACAAAGGATTTGTATTTGTGTGAACAGTATCAAGGAATCTTCACACTGGTATCAATTTATCCAGACAGGGGAGGAGTATGACATAATATGTAAGTGCATGACATAATATATAAGCATGACATAATATATAAGTGCTAAATAAGTGCACAACATAACTGAAATATCCATAACCAAATCTCAAGGGATCTTAATAATAAACATTGAGGAACTAATATATATGAGATCAGATAGAATGATAAAAGTAATTTTTATTTTCTATGAATGTTAAAGATGTTAACATCAAGGAAAAAAAAAAAAACAAAAAAAACCCACAATCATTACAATAAGCCCGGCAAGTATAACTACCACATTTAGTACTGTCTACTAGGATAAGTTTATCAGAGTATTTCTGAGACAATCTGAGACTACTGTGCAAGCACTGCTTTGTTAAGAAAAGCTACCACCAGACATCAGCAAAAACACAGCTTTTGGAAAATGTACTGTAGCAATCAATCAGTCAAATTATAATACTGGACCTCCTTTAAGGCTTTAAAAAACGTATGCTTCTATTTGGGATTAAAAAAGAACAGAAACCACTGAAGAAATCAGTGATTAAGAATACAAATACCTTATAGCTTTCCTAACCATGAGCAGAGTCAGGCATTTCCTTGATTTCCCAAAGCTGTCCTTTCAAATCTCATTTTTCATTCTCATTTTGTTGATCTGCTGGTCTCATTGAATGCTGCCTGTGACCTGAATGTAGAGGGAGTAAATAAAAAAACAAACAGATGAAAAATGATGTTGGATCTGATTGCTTGTTATGAATACTGATTATCTAATAAATAGGGATACTTTGCTGTATATATTAGAACCTTTTCCAACATGATTTCAAAGTGCTTCACAAACATATTAGGATACCAAGCAATAAATCAGATGTTCTTAATGCCAATTAGTTTCTCTGTCAGGAACAGTAAGTATTTCTCTTTATCAAATTTTAGCATGGGCAGGCAGTAGTATCTTAGTAAATTCTGATTTTCTGTAGAAWGCAAAGAGAAAGCTGCATGCCTAATTTTAGAAAYAGATATAGTCAATATAATGTAAAGAAAAATGAAGGGTCAATATCACCAAAACCCCCACCTCTAATTAAATATATTACTACCAATATGTATTTTGTAATGATCTTGTCCCTTAAGTACAAGGAATACAATGAGCCTGGTGTCCCATCTGCATTTCAGACCTAAGAAGTCTCTGTCTCTGGTAAGTGTCTAGACTGCTTGACTTGAAATGTATTGCCATATAACACTGGTGATTATAACACTTAAGTGCTTTGCTCTGATGAAATGTTACATCTAGGCTGTCTGAAAGAAGAAGAAAAAACTACTGCTTTTTGCACAGCAGTGTAAATTTTCTTAAAGGTTTGCAATGGCCACCAGCTAGAGTTCATGAGTCTTTATGGAAAGTTCTTAATACAACACTTAAATTGCTCCCCTTAGAACTAAATAAAAATATTGTTTTAAAGACATAGCAGTCTCTCTGTAAGAGCTCAAGTAGAAATGATAAACTGCAGCACAAGTCAACATTAAGAAGTTAAGATACCATCCTGCAAATAGTAAGTCCCAATGGCTAAAAATTAACTATTTAAAGAGGGCACAATTGAGCCTGTGCCGAAGACACCGTCTTATTTCCTCAAAATATGTTGAAAGTCTCAACACAGATTATGGTCTTGGCTTACTGCTCACATAACTTTCTTTAAATAAAGCTCTTTTTAAATATATTTTAATATTAATTGAAAMAAAATATCTCAAATTGAGAAGTTTAAAGCTTTGTGTCAATTTGAAATGGTCAGAACATTTTAAGAACTAAAGCTTATGAAACTGATACCAACTCTTGAAATAGTTATTCTGTTAGATCTTAAAATTGAAACATAGCTTAACAACGTAATTAGTTAAAGCTTGCTTTTACATTTGCTTCTGTTTTTTTTTCTAGATTAGACAGTTAAATTTAAGGTTTTCTAGTCCTCTGCTGCATCTCCTCTACTTTTTCCTCCTCTGCCCCTAGCCACTGTGTATCAAAGTGACTTTATTTCCCAAAAAGAGATTGGTACTGATATATTATTTAAAGGCATACTTCCTATAACAGTCTTCCATGCATTGGTGACTGTGCACACTTTCATAAAGAATCTTCATACACTATTTTTTTTACAAGTTTGCCTACTGAAAATTTTGTTTTAAACCTGTTTTYGAACAATCAATTAAATATGATTTAAAATCAGTATTGGTTCTAACAAAACTACCATTCTAGATCAGAGCAAATGTATCCTCTCTCCAAAACAGCACCCAAACAAAAAGAGTTGAAGAATGTAGCAGGCATGTAGGAACACTTCTCCTGTATGATCTCCCAACCTCCAAAAATATGTGACATAGGGACTTCCTCAGTCAGAGATAATATCTTCATATTCAGTCTTCCCTTGAATGCAGGTGAACTTTGTATAGTTAATTTGTGGAGCTTCTTGTGACAGATGTTAAAGATGCTAAAAGATGAAGAACTCTCTTTTGTTGCCTTTGAACCAGGTTAACTTCATTTGATACTTCCCAGGTTTTTCACTGGAAGAGTGAGTAAACAAGAAATCCCTAACACATCACATTCGTAATAATTTTGCTTTTTTAGCCTTGTTATATTTCCACTGAATAAGCTCTTCWCCACACTGAATAATTCTCGTTTCTTAATTGTTTTTCCTGTGGTACCCACTTTAGATAATCCTTTTTGCCTTCCTCTGAACTCTTCCCAATTTGGCTGTATCTTTGTTTTAAGAGGGCAGAATAACAGCAGTAGCATAATGATATACTATGTTTGGTATTCCCTTCCCAATAATTCCTAGCACTTTGTCTATTCTTAAGCACCAAATTGATATTCTTATGAAACTATCTGTAGTTAACTGAAGATCTTGTTCCTGAGTTWAGATGGTCAGCTCAATAACCAACATTTTACGTGTAAAGTTGGGACTGTTTTTACATGCATTACAATAAAAATCTATCTACATTTGCCATTTCAGCCTCTGGTCACTGTCTCTAAGTCTTCTCGTAAAGATAGTCAGAGATGGTCTGTGAGTACTAGACAGTGTTTATTTTACCCTATGCTGCTAGTATCCTTGAGATAAGAAAACCTTGCAAAGTGGTAGCTTCCACAGCAAAAAAACAAATAATTAAAGCTCTGTTATTCTCCTAGGATTTCTGGAACAGTAGCCTATGACTGTGCTGATTAATCAACTCATTGTAAACTTGTCCCATACAAGTGTACATGACACCAATTCTGTTTGGCTTTGCCCCAACATCAAAGCTACTGACATTCTGCCATAACTGTTGTTGCTTATCTACACAAACATGCCTTTATCTTCCTCTGCCTCCTCCTTTCATTTGAGAATGCAAACATTTTCATAAGCATTTTTATTCTCTTAATTTCAGTTCCATCTAACTGATTAGATTTTGTTGACATCATTTCTTTCTTATATCCTTTTCCTATCATCTTTCACAATACTATCTTCCCTAAWGTCCCATCTATCAATTTACTTGTTATTTGCACTTTAATACTTCACAAACTTTTATTAAGCATATATTAAGCTTATATTCACAAGCTTATATTAAGCATATAGTTACATTTTGCTCTTTACATTACTGTACAAACTTCAGAGAATAAATTATTTAAATCTTTTAACAGTTTTCTTTTACATTACATTTATTATGTTTTTCTTTTTATAACATAGTGCTCTAGAACAGACAGGCACTAGCAGACTCATCCTTCACCTAATGTAATGGATATTATGTCTACTTACTCCAGAAATGGATTATTCAGATCAATATTTAAGACATACCTTAAGACTTTAGGTGCCCCAAATGAAAAATCTGGGGTTTAATGACCAAAGCCGCTGAGAGTTTCTAGTTCCATTTGAAGTATAATTACATTTGAAAGATAGGAATCATCTCAGCAAACACAAATGTCTAAAACATAGACATCTGAACTAGCTGTCTAGACTCTCTTTATAGTCACAACAGAGAAATAAGCACTTTTGTGGAATGATTCATCTGACCTTTCAGAAATGTATGAGATCAATTGAATCCTACTGGCAACTATTTATCTACTAGAGCTAAAAAGGACTGAAAAACTTTTCAGATGAAGACACCTACAACTCAGCTGTCCCCCTAAGCAACTAGAAAATGAATCCAGAACGAGCAGCCCAGAAGTAGATGTCTACAATAAAAAAGCCTCAAGTCAGTGAGATGAATACTACCCAGCACATTCCAGCCTGAAAGTCACAGGCACATAAAGACAAGAGCAGACTTTCTCAACACTT